>NC_091978.1:24638626-24921126 GCF_044704955.1 Pristiophorus japonicus | reverse complement strand
AAGACTGTGGGCAAAGGCTGTGAACTGATTATGTCAAACATAATCAAAGTTTCCTCTGTGGAAAGAGAGAGAGAGAGAGTTGAAAAAAGATTATGATCAACAAAGCATAACCCACATCTGCACCCCATTCACATAGAAAACTGTCGGGGGTCAGAGATTGCTACAGACGCATTCTCTGCAGCCTAATGAGAGCGACTGGTGCTGGTATGTTAACCCTCTCTCTCCCCACGGCACTTCTGTGGTAGTAAACGCACAGTAAAATCCTACAGAACAGAGCAGAAATTCTTCCAATTGTATTGCGTCTTGCCGTGTTGTAACGTCTCAAAGAGTTTCACGCAACACCAATACTTTACATTTAACATAGTATAATTCCCCAAGGTGCTTCACAGGAGCGTTATCAACAACTTGCATTTATATAGAGCCTTTAACATAATAACATTGGGGCATAAAACTACAAACAAAAGGAAGAAGTTAGAAAAACCATTTTTTTCATGCGAAGGTTGATAAGAATATTAAGTTCAATATCACCAATTGAATTGAAATTGAAACAATTATGACAATTATGACAGATCAGCCATGAATTTATTGAATGGCGGAGTAGGTCGGAGGGGCTAAATGGTCTGCTCCTGCTCCTATTTCTTATGTTCTTATGACATTTAAGAGGAAACTGGATAAACCAAGGTGCTTCACAGGAGCGTTATAAAACAAACCTCGACACCGAGCCACATAAGAGGTGACCAAAAGCTTGGTCAAAGAGATAGCTTTTAAGGAGCGTCTTAAAGGAGGGGAGAAAGGTAGAGAGGTTCAGAGAGGGATGTCCAGAGCTTAGGACCCAGGCAGCTAAATGCACAGCCGCCAGTTGTGGGGCGAAGGAAATTGGGGATGCACAAGAGGCCAGAATTGGAGGAGTGCAGAATTCTCGGAGTGTCTGTGGGGCAGGAGGAGGTTACAGAACGAGGGAGGGGCGAGGCCATGGAGAGATTTGAACACGAGGATGGGAATCTTAAATTGGATGGGGTAGATCTTGACTGTGCGATAGTGCAAAATGGGTGATGGCAAATCAGCAGCCCGTTTTCCATCTCTCCCGATTTTTATTTCCGTTGAGTCCAAAGTCAAGATTTACCCCAATATATTTGTTTTGCAGTGTGCCGACTGTTATTACGGAGGGAAATGCACAGCCTTTCTGGACAACAGGCAGCAATGAGATAAATACAAATGCGAGGAGGTGATACTGGTTAGGCTACAGCTGCTATACTGCATCCAGTCTGGGACACGGATTTGAAGGGATAACGATGGAGCCATGGAAATGATGAAACATAAACTTAGTATGATGATACCAGTAATACAAAGACATATAGTTACAACGCACTTAAAACAACACAGCTAATCAAACTCTGCAAAGTTTTTAAAGTATTTGCGAGGATGGATAGTAAAACATTATTTCTACTGGTCAGTGAATCGGTAACATTGGGGCACAAAACCAAAAACAAAAGGAAGAAGTTAGAAAAAAAAAGTTTTTTCATACAAAGGTTGATAAGAATATTAAGTTCATTATAACCAATTGAATTGAAATTGAAACTATTATGACAATTATGACAGATCAGCCATGAATTTATTGAATGGTGGAGCAGGCCGGAGGAGCCAAATGGTCTGCTCCTGCTCCTATTTCTTATGTTCTTATGACATTTAAGAGGAAACTGGTTAAACAATTGAAGAGGAATAGTGCTTAATTATAGTGGAAAGAGCAGTAGAATGGGACAGGAGTAGATACCTCTGATGTGAAGCCAATACTGGCACAGATAATTATGGGCCAAATTTTTATAATTCAATGAATGAGCAGTCAATGGGGTAGGTCTCGCCTGTGTGTGACAGTGTAAAACAGATGATAGTGAGTTGACAGTTTGTTTCACATCTCTCCCGTTTTTTATTGAGTGGGAAGAGATGTGAAACCAGCGGCCAGCTTTTGCCATGATGGCACGAAGTCACGATCTACCCCCGGTGTGGTTTTTAACATTTGAGGGGGGGAATGTTGGCCAAGCAGTGGGAGAGTGCCGAAAATACCACTGGACCTTCCACGTCTGAACCGGCTGGATCGTTACACAATCCGCATTGTAATAGAGTCGAGGCAGAATCCACGTCCTTTGGAGGCAGGAAGTGGCAACTCACAAGGTGGAGGGTGTTATATAAGCAGACTATCGATATACTCTCTGTGTAGTCACTGTATGGTTGCATAAGATGGAGACTTGTTTACCTGATGTACTATCAATAAGGTTTACACTGTGTATATACTATGCTGGCACCACTAGAGCATGCAACTGGCGGAGACTGGGGTTTCCTGCCCTAGTGGCAGGGGCTGTATAAAAGGGAGCTAACATGCGGCTGCCCCACTCTGGAGCTACGAGTAAAGGACTAAGGTCACTACAGTTGAGGACAACACATTGCCTCATGGAGTCATTCATAAGTACACTACAGACATAATAACTGGCAACAAGAATATGGACTTTCACGCGAATATGGCACACTAAAAGACTTCGCAGAGGGTGATGATTGGGATGCCTTCATGGAAAGGATTGAGCAATATTTCGTGGCAAACGATCTGGCAGGGGAGACCGACACATTGGCGGAGAAGCGCAAGGCTATACTGCTGACCAGTTGTGAACCCGAGGTCTACTGCCTCGTCAGGGGCTTACTTGCACCCACGAAGGCCAAGGATAAGACATACGATGGCTGACCGAACTAATTCGCGACCAACTAAAACCAAAAGGGAGCATCCTCACGGCCAAGCACAGATTCTACACTCACCGCAGACCTGAGAGCCAGGAGATTGCAAAATATGCTGCCGACCTCAGGAGACTTGCGGCATCGTGTGATTTTGGCACGGAGCTCAACGAAACATTGCGAGACATCTTCATTATGGGAATTGGCCACGAGGGCCTCCTTCACAAGCTACTATCTGTAAACACCACAGTCAACCTGCAGAAGGCCATCAGCATCAGTCAGGCGTTCATGACCTCGACCTGCAGCATCAAGCAAATTATTCATCCTGTGGACTCAAACCCAGCAAGTACTGTGCACAGAATGGTGCCTTTCATAGGCAAGACTGTAGATCGTGGCTCTGCCCAGGGCAGAGAGCACATACCTCAGGGTTCCAGAACTCAGAGGGGTGCTAATCGAGTAGCACCATGCTGGCGTTGTGGAGGAAATCATAGGGCTCATCAGTGTCGGTTTGCTGAGTACGTATGCAAAGCCTGTAACACGAAGGGCCACCTTCAGCGTTTGTGTAAAAGAAATACGACTCACCATCTAGCAGAGGAGTTGCTAGGTGACTTTGAATCCAGTATGATGATTTGGCCAGAGAGGCAGCTCAGCCCCAAGAAGAAGTGTATGGAGTGCATACCTGCACCACTGATTGTCCTCCAGTGAAGATGGCATTCCAGTTTTCATGGAAGTGGACACGGGAGCGAGCCAATCAGTGATGAGCCAGGATGCCTTTGAGAGCCTATGGAATGAAAAACAACACGAGCTGGTTCCAGTACAGGAAAAGTTGCGCACCTACACCAAGGAGCTGATCCCAGTCTTTGGTAGTGCGGATGTAAGTGCAATCCATAATGGCGTGGTGCACAAGTTACCTCTGTGGATTGTTGCAGGTGATGGTCCAACGCTACTCGGAAGAAGGTGGATGGGGAAGATCCAGTGGAAATGGAAAGACCTCGTCACTCCACCAATTGATGCCCCGCCTCCTCAGAGGCAGAGCAAAACCTCACCTTCGCTTAGACCAGGCACCAGAGAACAGACCAGCGCAGCACCTGAGGCACAGACCATCCATCACGACTGCTTGGCAGTGATCCAACCGGAACGACATAAAAGTACCTTCCCGGCTCCAGTGGCAGGACTCCTGGGGAGGAAGATCGAATTCACAGGCACTCTTCCAGCTTTTGTGGCAGAATCGTGGGAGAGAAGGATCAAGACAGTCAACCTCGAGGACAGAGGCAAGATGGCGGCCCTGCTGCAGCGAGGTGTAGCGTGGCTGAAAAAAAAAGATGGCTGAGGCCATATTACGAGGTGCAACGCTGAGGGACCAACACATGGTGTCTAACAAAGGATCAGATTGGGGTAAAGCCAGCAGGGTTCTCTTAAAGGAGACCTGCAACAAAATGAACTTAAAGAGACATTGTATGCATGGCAATCAATGTAACGAACTGATTAAGATTGTGAACAAAATGTTGTTGCGAGATGTCGGGAATAGAGTGTCCCCAAAAGCAGCAAGCGAGTGAATTCGGGAGGGTAAAGGCGCTGATCCTGATGACCTGCCCCAGGTGTTCCCACAAGTTATAGGCCAGCGACCTCAGGAGGGTGAAGGCACTGATCCTGATACCCTGCCCCGGGTCTATCCTATGCTGCAGATACCCGATGGCACTATTCGCCACGGACCTGGAAACGAAAACAGCGCCAATATGCGCAGTCGGCCGTCGTTGCCCACCAAGTTGGAGACAGCGCAGTCCCCAGACCCAGTCGCTACCTCGGTCATGTCCGGGAGTGAAAGATCAGAACCAACGAGCTCCCCAAACAGGACCTGGAACAGTCAGGTTCCCAACACCATTAGAGAGCAGACAGAAGATTCTGCAGCCCTCAAAGGAGGACAGGGAGGCCTCACACATCTGTGGCTCTGCCCACCACTAGGCAACGACAAAGGCCCTGAGTCCTGGCAAGATGAGCGAACCAAGCCCACCCCGCTAGCAGGGGGTGCAGCGCCACCATCAGATGACTAGGATCCCGTCCAATTGCTCTGGAACTAGCATGCTCGCATACCTGTACTGCTACCTCAGTATTGACCATGACTGAAACATGAATGTAATCTACCCAATCCTGGCGCACGACCGTAAAACGTAACGAATGTAAGTCACTGAACCGAGGTGTCACGATACAAACTGTAAAATAAAATATTTTTTTCTTCCTTTCTTTGTACTTGCAATGTGTCTGATCTTGTATGTTAATGTAACGGGCCAGCTGCATGATCTTGCTGTGTGCGGGGGTGGGGGTGGGGCGGAATGGATATATGTAGCCATGGACACACACATGGATCACACCCAGAACCCACTGGAACCTCCACTGCATCATCGAACCATCCAAACTGGTAACCACTACCCAACGCTGTGGCAAAAGGACTTGGGGGTTAACAGGGAGAGAGCCAAGCCAAAGCACAGCCAAGGTGAAAGGGTTATTGGCACTTAAATCTGAGGAGAGCTAAGCCAGAGCACATAGTGCAAAGATAATTGGCACAAAGGACTTGGGCGAGAGAGATGTTATAGAAACATTGAAAATAGGTGCAGGAGTATGCCATTCGGCCCTTCGAGCCTGCACCACCATTCAATAAGATCATGGCTGATCATTCAACTAAGTACCCCTTTCCTGCTTTCACTCCATACCCCTCGGTCCGTTTAGCTGTAAGGGCCATATCTAACTCCCTCTTGAATATATCCAATGAACTTGCATCAACAACTCTTTGCGGCAGGGAATTCCACAGGTTAACAACTCTCTGAGTGAAGAAGTTTCTCCTCATCTCAGTCCTAAATGGCCTACCCCTTATCCTAAGATTGTGTCCCCTGGTTCTGGACTTCTCCAACATTGGAAACATTCTTCCCGCACCTAACCTGTCCAGTCCAGTCAGAATCTTATACGTTTCTATGAGATCCCCTCTCATCCTTCTAAACTCCAGTGTATAAAGGCCCAGTTGATCCAGTATCTCCTCATACGTCAGTCCATCCATACCTGGAATCAGTCTGGTGAACCTTCGCTGCACTCCCTCAATAGCAAGAACATCCTTCCTCAGATTAGGAGACCACAACTGAACACAATATTCCAGGTGAGGCTTTACCAAGGCCCTGTATAATTGCAGTACGACCTCCCTGCTCCGATACTCAAATCCCCTAGCTATGAAGGCCAACATGCCATTTTCCTTCTTCACCGCCTGCTAACTGCATGTCAACTTTCAATGACTGATGAACCATGACATCCAGGTCTCGTTGCACCTCCCCTTTTCCTAATCTGCCGCCATTCAGATAATATTATGCCTTCCTGTTATTGCCTCCAAAGTGGATAACCTCACATTTATCCATATTATACTGCATCTGCAATGCATTTGCCCACTCACCTAACCTGTCCAAATGCAGCCTCTTAACATCCTCTTCACAGCTCACACCGCCACCCAGTTTAGTGTCATTGCAAACTTTGAGATATTACATTCAATTCCTTCATCCAAATCATTAATGTATATTGTAAAGATCTGGGGTCCCACTAGATCCACTAGTCACTGCCTCCCATTCCGAAAAGGACCCATTTATCCCGACTCTCTGCTTCCTGTCTGCCAACCAGTTCTCTATCCACGTCAGTACATTACCCCCAATACAACGTGCTTTAATTTTTCACAACAATCTCTTATGTGGGACCTTGTCAAAAGTCTTTTGAAAGTCCAAATACACCACATCCACTGGTTCTCCCTTGTCCACTCTGCTAGTTACATCCTCAAAAAATTCCAGGAGGTTTGTCAAGCATGATTTCCCTTTCACAAATCCATGCTGACTTGGTCCGATCCTGTCACTGCTTTCCAAATGCGCTGCTATTTCATCCTTAATAATTGATTCCAACATTTTCCCCACTACTGATGTCAGGCTAACCGGTCTATAATTAATCACTTTCTCTCTCCCTCCCTTTTTAAAAAAGTGGTGTTACATTAGCTATCCTCCAGTCCATAGGAACTGATCCCGAGTTGATAGACTGTTGTAAAATGATCACCAATGCATCCACTATTTCTAGGGCCACTTCCTTAAGTACTCTGGGATGCAGACTTTCAGGCCCCGGGGTTTTATCGGCCTTCAATCCCATCAATTTCCCCAACACAATTTCCCGCTTAATAAGGATATCCTTCAGTTCCACCTTCTCTCTCGAGACCCTCAGTCCCCTAGTACATCCGGAAGGTTATTTGTGTCTTCCTTCGTGAAGACAGAAGCAAAGTATTTGTTCAATTGGTCTGCCATTTCTTTGTTCCCCATTATAAATTCACCTGAGTCCGACTGCAAGGGACCTACGTTTGCCTTCACAAATCTTTTTCTCTTCACATATCTATAGAAGATTTTGCAGTCAGTTTTTATGTTCCCGGCAAGCTTCCTCTTGTACTCTATTTTCCCCCTCCAAATCAAACCCTTTGTCCTCCTCTGCTGAATTATAAATTTCTCCCAGTCCTCAGGTTTGCTGCTTTTTCTAGCCAATTTATATGCCTCTTCCTTGGATCTAATATCCTTAATTTCCCTTGTTAGCCACAGTTGAGCCACCTTCCCTGTTTTATTTTTACTCCAGATGGGGATGTACATTTGTTGAAGTTCATCAATGTGATCTATAAATGTTTGCCATTGCCTATCCACCGTCAACCCTTTAAGTATCATTTGCCAGTCTATTCTAGCCAATTCACACCTCATGCCGTCGAAGTTAGCTTTCCTTAAGTTCAGGACCCTAGTTTCTGAATTAACTGTGTCACTCTCCATCTAAATAAAAAATTCTACCCTATTATGGTCACTCTTCCCCAAGGGGCCTCGCACAACAAGATTGCTAATTAGTCCCTTCTCATTACACATCACCCAGTCTAGGATGGCCAGCTCTCTAGTTGATTCCTCAACATATTGGTCAAGAAAACCATCCCTAATACATAGAAACATAGAAACATAGAAAATAGGTGCAGGAGTAGGCCATTCGGCCCTTCTAGCCTGCACCGCCATTCAATGAGTTCATGGCTGAACATTCAACTTCAGTACCCCATTCCTGCTTTCTCGCCATACCCCTTGATCCCCCTAGCAGTAAGGACCTCATCTAACTCCTTTTTGAATATATTTAGTGAATTGGCCTCAACAACTTTCTGTGGTAGAGAATTCCACAGGTTCACCACTCTCTGGGTGAAGAAGTTCCTCCGCATCTCGGTCCTAAATGGCTTACCCCTTATCCTTAGACTGTGACCCCTGGTTCTGGACTTCCCCAACATTGGGAACATTCTTCCTGCATCTAACCTGTCTAACCCCGTCAGAATTTTATATGTTTCTATGAGGTCCCCTCTCATTCTTCTGAACTCCAGTGAATACAAGCCCAGTTGATCCAGTCTTTCTTGATAGGTCAGTCCCGCCATCCCGGGAATCAGTCTGGTGAACCTTCGCTGCACTCCCTCAATAGCAAGAATGTCCTTCCTCAGGTTAGGAGACCAAAACTGTACACAATACTCCAGGTGTGGCCTCACCAATGCCCTGTACAACTGTAGCAACACCTCCCTGCCCCTGTACTCAAATCCCCTTGCTATGAAGGCCAACATGCTATTTGCTTTCTTAACCGCCTGCTGCACCTCCATGCCAACCTTCAATGACTGATGTACCATGACACCCAGGTCTCTTTGCACCTCCCCTTTTCCTAATCTGTCACCATTCAGATAATAGTCTGTCTCTCTGTTTTTACCACCAAAGTGGATAACCTCACATTTATCCACATTATACTTCATCTGCCATGCATTTGCCCACTCACCTAACCTATCCAAGTCGCTCTGCAGCCTCACAGCATCCTCCTCGCAGCTCACACTGCCACCCAACTTAGTGTCATCCGCAAATTTGGAGATACTACATTTAATCCCCTCATCTAAATCATTAATGTACAGTGTAAACAGCTGGGGCCCCAGCACAGAACCTTGCGGTACCCCACTAGTCACTCCAGGAAATCCTCTTCCACTGCATTGCTACCAGTTTGGTTAGCCCAATCTATATGTAAATTAATGTCGCCCATGATAACTGCTGTATCCTTTATTGCACACATCCCTTATTTCTTGTTTGATGCTGTCCCCAACCTCACTACTACTGTTTGGTGTCCTGTACACAACTCCCACTAGCGTTTTCTGCCCTTTGGTATTCCGTAGCTCCACCCATACTGATTCTACATCATCCAAGCCAATGTCCTTCCTTACTATTGCATTAGTTTCCTCTTTAACCAGTAATGCCACCCCGCCTCCTTTTCCTTTCTGTTTATCCTTCCTAAATGTTGAATATCCCTGGGTGTTGAGTTCCCAGCCTTGGTCATCATGGAGCCATGTCTCTGTGATGCCAATTACATAATTTCCATAAACTGCTATCTGTGCAGTTAATTCGTCCACTTTATTCCGAATACTCCTCGCATTGAGGCACAGAGCCTTCAGGTTTGTCTTTTTAACACACTTTGCCCCTTTAGAATTCTGCTGTAATGTGGCCCTATTTATTTTTTACCTTGGTTTTCTCTGCCCTCCACTTTAACTATTCTCCTTTCTAGCTTTTGCTTCTGTCTCCCTTTTATTTCTATCTGCCTCCCTGCAAATGTTCCGATCCCCCTGCTATATTAGTTTAACTCCTCCCCAACAGCACTAGCAAACACTATCCCTCGGACATTGGTTCCAGTCCTGCCCAGGTGCAGACCGTCCGGTTTGTACTGGTCCCACCTACCCCAGAACCGGTTCCAATGTCGCAGGAATTTGAATTCCACCATTCTGCACCACTCCTCAAGCCACGCATTCATCCGAGCTATTCTGCGATTCCTACTCTGACTAGCACGTAGCACTGGTAGCAATTCTGAGATTACTACTTTTGAGGTCCTACTTTTTAATTTGGCTCCAAGCTCCCTAAATTCTTCTCGTAGGACCTCATCTTGTTTTTTACCTATATCGTTGGTACTTATATTCACCACGACAACTTGCTGTTCACCCTCCCCTTCCAGAATATCCTGCACTCGCTCCAAGACATCCTTGACCCTTGCACCAGGGAGGCAACATACCATCTTGGAGTTTCTGTTGCGGCCGCAGAAACACCTATCTATTCCCCTTACAATTGAATCCCCTATCACTATCGCTCTCCCACTCTTTTTCCTGTCCTCCTGTGCAGCAGAGCCACCCACGGTGCCATGAACTTGGCCGCTGCTGTCTTTCTCTGAAGAGTCATCCCCCCCAACAATACCCAAAGCGGTGTATCTGTTTTGCAGGGGGATGACCACAGGGGACCCCGGCACTACTTTCCTTGCACTGCTCTTCCTGTTGGTCACCCATTTACTATCTGGCTGTGTACCGTTTCCCTGCGGTAAGATCAACTCGCTAAGCATGCTATTCACGTCATTCTCAGCATTGTGCATGCTCCAGAGTGAATCCACCCGCAGCTCCAGTGCCGCAATGCGGTCCATCAGGAGCTGCAGGCAGATGCACTTCCCGCACACGTAGTCGTCAGGGACACCGGAAGCGTCCCTGAGTTCCCACATAGAACAGGAGGAGCATAACACGTGTCCGAGCTCTCCTGCCATGACTTAACCCTTGGATTAACTTAATTGGGCAACAACAATGTTAAAAGGTTACTTCCTGATAAAGAAAGAAATCAAAAAACTACTTACCAATCACCAGCCAATCACTTACCCCCTTGGCTGTGACTTCACCTTTCAATTTCTTTCTACTTTTTTGCCTTCTGCCCCTGCTGCAGCTGCACACGCTGCCTCTCCGACTCACCAACTGCCGCTATATATATATGCAGACTATAGATATAGTCTGTGTAGTCACTGTGTAGTTGCATAAGATGGAGACTTGTATACCTGATGTACTATCAATAAGGTTTACATTGTGTATATACATGCTGGCACCACTAGAGGGTGTAACTGGTGGAGACCGGGGTTTCCTGCTCTGGTGGCAGGGGCTGTATAAAAGGGGAGCTACCATGCGGCTGCCTCACTCTGGAGTTACGAGTAAAGGACCAAGGTCACTACAGTTTAAGTACAACACATTGCCTCGTGGAGTCATTCATAAGTGCATTACAGACATAATAGAGGGAGGGTTTAATTCCCCATCTCCAGAGTGAAGTGCTGCCAATAGGGAATGGCTGCTGTTGGCAGCCCATCTATCGAGGTTGCCAGTTTGATTTGGTTGCGTGCTAACTGGGCAATTTTAACATTGCCAGCCTTCATGAACCTTCCCTCTGGCATGCACAGACAGTCTGGTGTTGCATTCAATCTCTGAACCCGTGCCCCTCATTATAAGTAGAACAAATCAGGAATGCAGACAACTGCACCACATTTTACTGGGAGCAGCTCTGTTGTATACCTGAGGGTGTTAATGGAGTATCAAGTACAACTTCAAAAGCTAGAACTAAAGTAACATTTATGACACAAAATGAACATAGAAATTGCGTGCAAAATACTTTATTCGTCTGCGGCTCCAAAGGAGCTTCAAGGCCTAGACCTTCCAGCACTAAACCACTAACCTTCCAATATGGTGGGTAGGAAGCGTGTGCTCATTACAAGCCGTAAGTGTACCGCCTGCTATATTGGTTAAGGCCAAAACACCAGCGAGCAGTCCCCAGGCCTCAAACAGATATTTTGTCCCTTTGCATACGTGAATAAGTGGCTTGATGCTTGTTTGAGGCCCCCAGTGCAAGATTGGTTTGCCCTGAGGCAGCCGGCACTCAGGCAAACCAGGGCTACATGAGGCCTAACAGACCCTCCTCAAAGGGACCGCCCGTTAGGCCGCAACCAACAAGGTACGTTTTCAAAATATACTAAAGTGCTTCTCCCAACCCCACATTCAAAGAACATAGACTGCTACCTTCACCATTCTCCCCCAACCATGCCCCTCTGTCCCCCTCCCGCCCCCAACCCCCCCCCCCCAACCCACCAATCTCCACTGCTGCTCTTGGAAATTTAGCACCTTTCTCTAGTCCATCTTTCAAGACAACATGTGACGTACAGAACCATAGAAACTTACAGCACCGAAGGAAGCCATTC
Organism: Pristiophorus japonicus; assembly: GCF_044704955.1. Classification (NCBI taxonomy): domain Eukaryota; kingdom Metazoa; phylum Chordata; class Chondrichthyes; family Pristiophoridae; genus Pristiophorus; species Pristiophorus japonicus. The sequence continues at coordinate 24,909,318 of NC_091978.1, read as the reverse complement.
GGCCCATCATGCCTTTGGAGGAGCAGTATATATATTTTCTATGTCTATTGATTCAAGCTGTATTTTATTTTAGGAAGAGCATCCGGGAGGGCACTGAGCACCTCGAGTCTCGTCGCCAAGAGCATGCAGAAATCAAGCACAGGCAGCGGAAGGAGCGTGCGGCAAACCAATCCCACCCACCCTTTCCTCCAATCGCTGTCTGTCCCACCTGTAATTCCCGTATTGAACTGTTCAGTCACCTGAGAACTCACTTTTGGAGTAGAAGCAAGTCTTCCTCGATTTCGAGGGACTGCTTATGATGATGATTTTATTTTAACTCGAGGTGGATTCCCCGCTCAAGCTTGAGTTAAAATTGCAGTCGGGTCTCAATGATGTCATCGGGCCGCAACTTGCAAATGTAAAGAAGGACCCCGTTGTTTCGGGTGTGTGACCTTGCTGCCCGCTCTGGAGAGCAGGTTAAAATGGCAGACATTGCGATCATGGCAGCTTTCGGACAGGTAAGTGCCAGGGCGATTTTAGCTGCCCGCCCGTCAGGTTTCTGGTGAGCGAGTAGGGTACAAAATCGCTCTCCCAATGTTTGAGTTATTGAACAAAAGGTGCTGTGCAACAGCTTTTGAAAATATTATTTTTGAGTGAATTGATTGGTGCAGCTTCAGATATTTTTATTTGGTACATAAACACCGAGTCGTGTGGGTCAGTCTTAAGAATGCACACTCACAACATCGAGCCTTATCCACCAGGAAATCCGAGGTGCAATCACCATGCTCTTCTGCCCATTGAAATGAATGGCCTTGTGATTTCCTGGCATGTACGACAGGCAGGTGAGGCTCCACATCAGAAGTGCACATTCATAAATTTGACCCTCTAATTCGTTGGTATTTGATGTTGAAACTTTAGCCTAAAAGGGCAAAGCGTTAAAGACATCCAACTGTTACGCTGAAGTGCAATGCAAAAAGAAGGCATGATTTCAAAAGGTGATGGTCAAAATGCAAATTACATGCACTGTTTTTTTAAAAACAAAACGAATGGATATTCCAAGGCATTGCTCGTGTTAAGTTGGGTAATATGCTGCTCTACTAGGGCTGGAGATTTATACCATGGACCGCACAACGTCTTAGTCTGCTAAGGGGAATTGTGATCATAAACCAACAAAGTCTAATTGTTGTTAAGTAACTACAGGCTCAGGCCACTCGAGTGTTTAATTGCGGTTTGGTCAGGGAAGATTGCACTTTGTGAAAGGCTTGCCAGTATTTTGGCACCAGTGAGAAGCATCCAGCATTAAGCAACTGCCTGGAAACTGAAAAGCATTTGCGCCTGTAATGGTGTGAACCGTGTAGTGTGTTGGCTCAGTGGGCAGCACCCTTGCCTATGAGCCAGAAGGTTGTGGGTGCAAGTCCCACTCCAGAGACTTGAGCACAAAAATCTAGACCGACACTCCAGTGCAGTGCTGAGGGAGTGCTACACTGTTGGATGAGACATTAAACTAAGGCCCCATCTGCCCTTTCAGGTGGATGCAAACAATCCTGTGGTGCTATTTCAAAGAAGGGTTAAGCAGTTTCCCTCGGTGTCCTGGCTAATATTTATCCCTCAATCAACACAACTAAAACAGATTATCTGGCCATTATCACATTGCTATTTGTGGGAGCTTGCTGTGCGCAAATTGGCTGCCGCGTTTCCCACAATATAACAGTGATGACACTTTAAAAGTACTTCATTGGCTGTAAAGTGCTTTAGGATGTCCTGAGATTATGAAAGGTGCTATATAAATGCAAGTCTGTTTTTCTTTCTTTGACAGCTCCAATGTGACGTCTGCACATGCTAATATATAATTTTCAATAACCTGGTAGATTTCCTGTTGTGCGGCTCACAGTAAGTGACGAGGACATGAGCATTAAGTCATGCAATGTATTATTCTGCTGCTAAAGCTTAGTGACATTTCCCTTTAATGCTTCAGCTGATTTCCAGACTTTTTTTTTTGAATGGTTACAGCATGGCAGGAGGCCATTCAGCCCATCGAGCCCATGCCAGCTCTCTGCAAGAGCACCTCAGCTAATCCCACTCTCCCGCCCTTCCCCTGGCAATTTATTTTCCTTCCGATGCTTACCCAACTCTCTTTTGAAAGCCGTGATTGAGTCTGCCTCCACCATCCTTTCAGGCAGTGCATTCCAGATCCTAACCACTCGCTGCGTTACAAAGTGTTTTCTTGTTTTGCCTTTGGATCTTTTGCCAATCACCTTAAATCTTTGTCCTCTGGTTCTTGACCCTTCTGCCAATGGGAAGTTTCTCTCTATCTACTCTGTCCAGACCCCCCATGATTTTGTACACCTCTATCAAATCTCCTTTCAATCTTCTCTGTTCTAAGGTGAACAACCCCAGCAGCATCTCCAATCTATCCATACAACTGAAATCCCTGATCCTTGGAATCATTCTCGCAAATCCTTTCTGACCCTCTCTAAGGCCTTCACATCCTTCCTAAAGTGCGGTGCCCAGAATTGGACACAATACTCCAGTTGAGACCGACCCAGTGTTTTATACAGGTTCAATATATTTTCCACCCTTTTGTACTTTATAACCTCTATTCATAAAGCCCAGAATCCTGTAAGCTTTGTTAAGTGCTTTATCAACTTGCCTTGCCACCTTCAACGATTTGTGAACACATACCCCTAGGAGAGGTAATCTTACCGAAACGTATAAGATTATGAGGGGGCTTGACAAGGTGGATGCAGAGAGGATGTTTTTACTGATAGGGGAGACTAGAACCAGGGGGCATAATCTTAGAATAAGGGGCTGCCCATTTAAAACTGAGATGAGGAGAAATTTCTTCTCTGAGAAATCTGTGGAATTCGCTGCCTCAGAGAACTGGGTCATTGAATAAATTTAAGACAGAGATAGACAGTTTATTAACCGATAAGGGAATAAGGGGTTATGGGGAGCGGGCGGGGAAGTGGACCTGAGTCCATGATCGGATCAGCCATGATCGTATTAAATGGCGGAGCAGGCCTCGAGGGACGGTATGGCCTATTCCTGCTCCTATTTCTTATGTTCTTATGTCTCTCAGTTCAGGCATCCCCTTTAGGTTATATTTCCTCTCCTCATTCTTTCCACCAAAATGTATCAGTCAGGCTGGCATTCTTAAAACAAAAGGTCCATTTGTTATTAAGCAAACACAGGTTCGAAATCCACTCACAGTTTAATCGTTGTTTGGTCAGGGAAGAGTAGAGACTGGAATACCAATTTCAGGCTGTTGCTGAGAAGTACACAGCTTCTCAAGACTGGTTGGCATCTATATAAATGCTGATGGCTCGAGTGCGATATTTGATGCATCTTATTTGAAGGTAGATAAATAGATGCTCGTGTGGAGCAAAACGCTGGCATGGACCCATTGAGTTGAACGGCCTCTTCCTGTGCTGCACATACAATAAGAATATAAGATCATAAGAATTAGGAACAGGAGTAGGCCATCTAGCCCCTCGAGCCTGCTCCGCCATTCAACAAGATCATGGCTGATCTGGCCGTGGACTCTGCTCCACTTACCCGCCCGCTCCCCGTAACCCTTAATTACCTTATTGGTTAAAAATCTATCTATCTGTGATTTGAATGTATTCAATGAGCTAGCCTCAACTGCTTCCTTGGGCAGAGAATTCCACAGATTCACAACCCTCTGGGAGAAGAAATTTCTGCTCAACTTGGTTTTAAATTGGCTCCCCCGTATTTTGAGGCTGTGCCCCCTAGTTCTAGTCTCCCCAACCAGTGGAAACAACCTCTCTGCCTCTATCTTGTCTATCCCTTTCATTATTTTAAATGTTTCTGTAAGATCACCCCTCATCCTTCTGAACTCCAACAAGTAAAGACCCAGTCTACTCAATATATCATCATAAGGTAACCCCCTCATCTCCGGAATCAGCCGAGTGAATCGTCTCTGTACCCCCCTCCAAAGCTGGTATATCCTTTCTTAAGTAAGGTGACCAAAACTGCACGCAGTACTCCAGGTACGGCCTCACCAATACCCTGTACAGTTGCAGCAGGACCTCCCTGCTTTTGTACTCCATCCCTCTTGCAATGAAGGCCAACATTCCATTCGCCTTCCTGATTACCTGCTGCACCTGCAAACTAACTTTTTGCGAATCATGCACAAAGACCCCCAGGTCCCTCTGCACCGCAGCATGTTGTAATTTCTCCCGATTCAAATAATATTCCCTTTTACTGTTTTTTTTTCCAGGCTGGATGACCTCACACTTGCTGACATTGTATTCCATCTGCCAAACCTTAGCCCATTCGCTTAAATCTCTTTGCAGCCTCTCTGTGTCTTCGACACAACCCGCTTTCCCACTAATCTTTGTGTCATCTGAAAATGTTGTTACACCACACTCCGTCCCCTCTTCCAGGTCATTTATGTATATTGTAAACAGTTGTGGTCCCAGCACCGATCCCTGTGGCACACCACTAACCACCGATTTCCAACCCGAAAAGGATCCATTTATCCCGACTCTCTGCTTTCTGTTAGCCAGCCAATTCTCTATCCATGCTAATACATTTCCTCTGACTCCGCGAACCTTTATCTTCTGCAGTAACCTTTTGTGTGGCACCTTATCGAATGCCTTTTGGAAATCTAAACACACCACATCCATCGGTACACCTCTATCCACCATGCTCATTATATCCTCAAAGAATTCCAGTAAATTAGTTAAACATGATTTCCCCTTCATGAATCCATGCTGCGCCTGCTTGTTTGCACTATTCCTATCTAGATGTCCCGCTATTTCTTCCTTAATGATAGTTTCAAGCATTTTCCCCACTACAGATGTTAAACTAACCGACCTATAGTTACCTGCCTTTTGTCTGCCCCCTTTTTAAAACAGAGGCGTTACATTAGCTGCTTTCCAATCCGCTGGTACCTCCCCAGAGTCCAGAGAATTTTGGTAGATTATAACAAATGCATCTGCTATAACTTCCGTCATTTCTTTTAATACCCTGGGATGCATTTCATCAGGACCAGGGGACTTGTCTACCTTGAGTCCCATTAACTTGTCCAGCACTACCCCCCTAGTGATAGTGATTATCTCAAGGTCCTCCCTTCCCACATTCCCGTGATCAGCAATTTTACATGGTTTTTGTGTCTCCCACTGTGAAGATCGAAGCAAAATAATTGTTTAACGTCTCAGCCATTTCCACATTTCCCATTATTAAATCCCCCTTCTCATCTTCTCAGGGACCAATATTTACTTTAGTCACTCTTTTCCGTTTTATATATCGGTAAAAGCTTTTACTATCTGTTTTTATGTTTTGCGCAAGTTTACTTTCGCAATCTATCTTTCCTTTCTTTATTGCTTTCTTAGTCATTCTTTGCTGTCGTTTAAAATTTTCCCAATCTTCTAGTTTCCCACTAACCTTGGCCACCTTATACGCATTGGTTTTTAATTTGATACTCTCCTTTATTTCCTTGGTTATCCACGGCTGGTTATCCCTTCTCTTACACTGGAATATATTTCTGTTGCGCATTATGAAAGAGCTCCTTAAAAGTCCTCCACTGTTCCTCAATTGTGCCATTGTTTAGTCTGTGTTTCCAGTCTACTTTTGCCAACTCTGCCATCATCCCACTGTAGTCCCCTTTGTTTAAGCATAGTATGCTCATTTGAGACACTACTTCCTCACCCTCAATCTGTATAACAAATTCATCCATACTGTGATCACTCATTCTGAGAGGATCTTTTACTAGGAGATCGTTTATTATTCCTGTCTCATTACACAGGGACCAGATCTAAGATAGCTTGCTCCCTTGTAGGTTCTGTAACATACTGTTCTAAGAAACAATCCCGTATGCATTCTATCATTTCCTCCTCAAGGCTACCCCGTGCGATTTGATTTGACCAATCGATATATAGGTTAAAATCCCCCATGATTACTGCCGTTCATTTTTCACATGCCTCCATTATTCCCTTGATTATAGCCCGCCCTACCGTGAAGTTATTATTTGGGGGCCTATAAACTACGCCCACCAGTGACTTTTTCCCCTTACTATCTCTAATCTCCACCCACAATGATTCAATATTTTGTTCATTAGAGCCAATATCATCTCTCACAACTGCCCTGATATCATTCTTTATTAACAGAGCTACCCCACCTCCTTTCCCTTCTTGTCTATCTTTCCGAATTGTCAGATACCCCTGTATGTTTAATTCCCAGTCTTGGCCACCCTGCAACCATGTTTTGGTAATGGCCACCAAATCATACCCATTTGTAATGATTTGTGCCGTCAACTCATTTACTTTATTTTGAATGCTGCGTGCATTTAGGTAGTGTTTTAATACCTGTTTTTAAACCATGATTTTTAGTTTTGACCCCTCCTGCAGCCCCTTTATATTAATACATATTGTCCTTTCCTATCACCTTGTGGTTTACACTTACCCCAGTGCTACTCTGCTCTGTTGCCTCCTGCCTTTTGCATTCTTTCTTGGGGTGCTGTTCATCTGCGCTCTCACCCATTCTAACTAGCTCAGAGCCCTCTCCTGGGTTCCGAATACTCCTCGCATTGAGGCACTGAGCTTTCATGCTTGCCTTTTTATTACACTTTAATCCTTTAGAATTTTGCTGCACAATGGCCCAATTTGTTATTTGCCTTGGGTTTCTCTGCCCTCCACTTTTACTCATCTTCTTACTGTCTTTTGCTTCTGTCTACATTTTGTTTCCCTCTGTCTCCCTGCATTGGTTCCCATCCCCCTACCATATTAGTTTAACTCCTCCCCAACAGCACGAGCAAACACTCCACCTAGGACATTGGTTCCGGTCCTGCTCAGGTGCAGACCGTCTGGGTTGTACTGATCCCACCTCCCCCAGAACCGGTTCCAATGTCCCAGGAATTTGAATCCCTCCCTGCTGCACCACTGCTCAAGCCACGTATTCATTTGAGCTATCCTGCGATTTCTACTCTGACTAGCACATGGCACTGGTAGCAATCCCGATGTATTACTACTTTTGAGGTCCTACATTTTAATTTAGCTCCTAGCTCCTTAAATTCATCTCGTAGGACCTCATCCCTTTTTTTACCTATATCATAGGTACCAATGTGCACCACGACAACTGCCTGTTCACCCTCCCTTTTCAGAATGTCCTGCACCCGCTCCGAGACATCCTTGACTCTTGCACCAGGGAGGTAACATACCATCCTGGAGTCTCGGTTGCGGCCGCAGAAACGCCTATCTATTCCCCTTATAATTGAATCCCCTATCACTATCGCTCTCCCACTCTTTTTCCTGTCCTCCTGTGTAGCAGAGCCACCCACGTTACGATGAACTTGGCTGCTGCTGCCCTCCCCTGATGAGTCATTCCCCTCAATAGCACTCAAAGCGGTGCATCTGTTTTGCAGGGGGATGACCGCAGGGGACCCCTGCACTACCTTCCTTACACTGCTTTTCCTGCTGGTCTTCCATTCCCTCGCTGGCAGTGGACCCTTCACCTGCGGTAAGACCAACTCGCTACACGTGCTACTCACGTCATTCTCAGCATCGTGGATGCTCCAGAGTGAATCCACCCTCAACTCCAATTCCGCAACGCGGACCGTCAGGAGCTGGAGGCGGATATACTTCCCGCACACGTAGTCGTCAGGGACACCGGAAGTGTCCCTGAGTTCCTACATGGTACAGGAGGAGCATATCACGTGACCGAGTTCTCCTGCCATGACTTAACCCTTAGATTAACTTAAATTGGGAACAACAATGCTTAAAGTTACTGACTGATCTAGAAGAGAAAAAAGAAAAACCACTTACCAATCACCAGCCAATCACTTACCCCCTTGGCTGTGACATCACCTTTGTATTTCTTTTTTGCCTTCTCCCTGTAGCTGCATAAGCCTCTCGCCCACGCTGCCCGACTCCTTGTCTCACGGCCTTTTGTAGGCTCCATGCACCCCAGACTGTCGCCTCTCACTAACGCTGCCCAACTCCTTGTCTCACGGCCTTTTGTAGGCTCCATGCACCCCAGACAGTCGCCTCTCACTAACGCTGCCCGACTCCTTGTCTCACGGCCTTTTGTAGGCTCCATGCACCCCGGACTGTCGCCTCTCACTAACGCTGCCCGACTCCTTGTCTCACGGCCTTTTGTAGGCTCCATGCACCCCGGACTGTCGCCTCTCACTAACGCTGCCCGACTCCTTGTCTCATGGCCTTTTGTAGGCCTCCATGCACCCCGGACTGTCGCCTCTCACTAACGCTGCCCGACTCCTTGTCTCATGGCCTTTTGTAGGCTCCATGCACCCCGGACTGTTGCCTCTCACTAACGCTGCCCGACTCCTTGTCTCATGGCCTTTTGTAGGCCTCCATGCACCCCGGACTGTCGCCTCTCACCGACACTGCACAATGTAATATGGAAGTCCTTTTTGGCTCCCCATTTCTGTTTGTGTCCCTGTTCTTCCCGCACTGCATTCATTTATGGTTGTGTGCATTGAACTGATTTGTGGAAAATTAGGACCAGATTTTAAAGTAGCAGAACTATGAAATAGGTCCAAGGTTATACTGCTGGCAAAATGTTTAAATACCATCCTAAAACAATCTAGAAGTAACATGCGTGTGTAAAATCAGAAAAATAACCATCGGAAAGAGAAAGATAAGTCAAAGTTTTAGATGTAATCCACCGTTGGAACCTATTTCTCTCCTCCTTCTCTCTTGGACAAGGCCTGATTTTTCCACACTTCTGGTTTATTTTTGTGCACTGAGAATCTAGGTGGATAAGCACAGCAAGTCAATCAGCATCTGAAAGAGAGACATAAGTTAATGATTCGGGTGGTACTGGCAAGATCGGGCCAGAAAAAACTCCTCTTCAGAAAGAAAGAACTTGCATTAATATAGCTCCGTTCACTACCTCAGGCTTCACTCTGCAACCAATGAAATACTTTTGAAGAGCACGAGAGGTCAAATCCCACCAAGGCAATTTGAGAATTTGAATTCACTTTTCTGTAAAATTGGAAATAAAAAGCTGGTGCCAGTAAAAGTGATCATGAAGCTGTCGGATTGACGTAAAAGCCAAGCAGGTCCATTAATGTCCTTTAGGGAAGGAAACCTGCTATTCTTTCTCGGTTTGGATTATTTGTGACTCCAGCCCCACCCCAACATGGTTGACTCTAAACTGCTCTCTGAAATGGCCGAGCAAGTCACTGCGTTGTATCAAACCGCTACAGCAGAGCATGGTGAAGGCCCATCTCAGCACAACTAGGGATGAGCAATAAATGCTGACCTTTCCAGTGACGCCCTTGTTCAGAGAATGAATAGAAAAAAGTACCTGACAGTGTGGCACCAGTCCCAGTGTGACTAAACACCTTCAGAAGTAGAAAGAAAGAAAGATTTGCATTTATATAGCGCTTTTCACAACCCATCATCATCATAGGCAGTCCCTCGAAATCGAGGAAGGATTGCTTCCACTCTAAAAATGAGTTCTTAGGTGACTGAACAGTCCAATACTACAGGAATTACAGTCTCTGTCACAGGTGGGACAGACAGTGGTTGAAGGAAAGGGTGAGTGGGGCTGGTTTGCCGCACGCTCCTTCCGCTGCCTGCGTTGGTTTCTGCAAGCTCTCGGCGATGAGACTCGAGACAACCATCGGACATCTCAAAGTGCTTTAAAGCCAAGGAGTATAGTCACTGTTGTAATGAGGGAAATGCAGCAGCCAACTTGCGCACAGCAAGCTCCCGCAAACGGCAATGTGATAATGACCAGATAATCTGTTTTTGTGATGTTGATTGAGGGATAAATATTGTCCAGGACACCGGGGATAACTCTCCTGTGCTTCTTCGAAATAGTGTCATGGGATCTTTTACATCCACCTGAGAGAGCAGACGGGGTCTCGGTTTAACGTCTCATTTTGAAGGACGGCACCTCCGACAGTGCAGCGCTCCCTCAGCACTGCACTGGAGGGTCAGCCTAGATTTTTGTGCTCAAGTTCTTTCTTTCTTTCTTTCTGCCTTTCTCCTCCAGCCCAATAACCCTCTGAGATATCGGCGCTCTTCCAATTCTGGTCACTTGCTCATCCTCCATTTTAATCGCTGCAGCATTGGCGATTGTGCCTTTAACTGTCTGGGACCTCCTTCACCTGTCCTACTATCTCTTTATGTGGCTCGTTGTCAAAATGTGTGTTTGATGATAACAGTCCTGTGATGTACTTTGGGATGTTTTTACTATGTTAAAGGTGTCATATAAATACAAGTTGTTGTTGAGCAAGAATAAAAATTAAATCATCAATCCTTGTAGCTTTGTGCATGTTGGGAAATCACCAGAGCACCATAATGAATGGACACCGGTGGCGAAGAAGCCAGTAATTTCCAGATACATGCTGCTTCCAGGTGAACACCATGCCAGGAGTGTGTATTTGGGACATTAGCCTTTCCATTTAACTCTTTTAAATACCGGCAATTAAGTCAACAGCCAAAGAATCTGTAAATGAACGTTTCAAGGAATCTTAATAAATTAAATTAAAATTTGGTTGCCGGGGGTGATGATGCACTCCAGTCCCTCCGGCGCCCACCTCTCGCGGAAGGCCGCGAGCGTACCGGTTGTCAGCGCGTGCTCCATCTCCAGAGACACCCGGGCGCGAACGTAGTCGCAGAAGAGGGGGCAGGCAGTCGGGCTGAATGACTCCCTTGACCACCCACTGCCTGGACCTGTCGATGGTCACTTTGGCCAGGTCCAGGAGCAGTCCCACAGGGAAGCCCTCCGACCTAGCATTTCCATTCATTCCTGTTCCCCAAACTCCTTAATGATTGTGTTAAAGCAATTGATGATGAATCCCAAATAAGTTGCAGTAGTTTCATACTTATGATCGATTTATTCCAAAGGACTTGTCTTTCAGAGGGGGAGCATTAAACTCCACTTCACGTGTCCCTTAATTGCACATTTTTAGTGCGCAAAGTGGTACTAAATCATTTCTAGGCTTACTTTAGTCAGATCTCCCCCTCAATAATTGGTTTAATTGGTGATTTACTACTTGAGCAGTGATGCTTAACGCCTGTGGTAATCACAGTGCAAAATGCAACAGTGATGAGAAAAGCCAAAGTTGTTTTTCTACTTTTGGAGGTTCGATTGAATCTGCTTCCACCGCCCTTTCAGAGAACTTCACAGCCAAGCTCTAACCAATCATCACTTGAAGTTAACATCGGAAGAAAGACTTGCATATATATAGTGCCGTTCATGACCACCGGACGTCTCAAAGCGCTTTACAGCCAATGAAGTACTTTTTGAAGTGTAGTCACTGTTGGAATGTGGGAAACGCGGCAGCCAATTTGCGCACAGTAAGCTCCAACAAACGCCGATGTGATAATGACCGGATAATTTGTTTTCTGATGTTGATTGAGGGATAAATATTGGCCAGGACACCGGGGATAACTCCCCTGCTCTTCTTCGAAATAGTGCCATGGGATCTTTTACATCCACCTGAGAGAGCAGACGGGGCCTCGGTTTAGTGTCTCATCTGAAAGACGGCACCTCTGACAGTGCAGCACTCCCTCAGCACTGCACTGGAGTGTCAGCCTAGTTCCTGGAGTGGGACTTTGAACCCACAACCTTCTGACTCAGAGGCGAGGGTGCTACCAACTCGCACTCTTCCAGCAGGAATCACAAGATTCTGATGAGGAAGGCCATGTTACCATTCTTAAATCTCCCATCTCGAAAGACACTCTGCTCCCCCATCATGACATCCGTCTGTTACTCAAATTATTCCAGGATGCTCACCTTCCCTACTGTACTCTTGCCATTTGATAGTCATTCTTTTGTGAAAATGAAGTCTGAGATCAGTCCGAAGGTTTCCTTTTATTAGTTTCAATCCTATCTTTCTGTCACGGTTTAGCATTCTAGATCTACCAGAGGGATTTTGATGGAGTAGATAGGGAAAAACTGTTTCCACTGGCAGGAGGGTCGATAACCAGAGGTCACAGATTTAATATAATTGGCAGAAAAGCCAAGAGGGAGATGAGGAGATTTTTTTAACGCAGTAAGTTGCTATGATCTGGAATGCACTACCTGAAAGGGTGGTGGAAGCAGATTCAGTAATAACTTTCAAAGGGGAATTGCATAAATACTTAAAAAGGTAAAATTTGCAAAGCGATGAGGAAAGAGCAGGGCAGTGGGACTAATTGATAGCTCTTTCAGAGAACCAGCACAGCCAAGTTGGGCCAACAGGCTTCTTTCTGGGCTGCAAGCTTCTGTAACCTTTCTATACTTACGCTGGTAAGTACTGCAGGGAATCGAATACGTCCAGGGTGATCACCTGGACTAGCTTCAATCGCCTGGATGGGTCGGAGAGGAATTTTCCCAGATTTTTTCCCCCCCAATTGGCCTGGGTTTTCATCTGTTTTTTTGCCTCTCTCAGGAAATCACATGACTCCATTTGGGGTGGAGTGTAGAACGTTTTGGTGCAAGGGGTGTCGTAGTTGTGTGGGGCGGACCGGTTGGGCTGGGTGCTCTTTACCTTTCCGCCATTGTTCATTGTTCATAGGTTTATCTGTAACCTTCAGAGCTGCTGACCGAGGGCCGTGCGGCTCTTTGTCGGCCGGCACGGACCCAATGGGCCGAAATGGTCTCTTTCTGCACTGTAAATTTCTATGTTTCTACGTTTCTATACCATTTACTATATTTTATAAGGTCACATCTTAGCTGTGTCCTTTCAAGGTCGAATCGTCCAAGTGTCTGCAGTCTGTCAGTGACTTGCTTGTACGTATTTCCCTCAGGGTAGGAACATGTCCCAAGGCTCTCACACAGAGTGGGGGGAAAATATAAAGGAACGGGCACTGACTCATGCTGGGAGAGTTAGGAGAGATGCCTGAAAACTGGGGCCAAAAGGTTGGTTGTCGTAGGCTTTTAAAGACAGAAGGTAAGGTGGAGAGATGGAGGAGATTAGCGTGGGGGTGCCAGAGAGTTGTTACGAGGGCAATTGAAGGCTCACCCACCGATGGTGCGACAATGTGTGGACGATGACAGATCTTCTGCACCTCGCTAGTAATGCTGACGCCCAACAAAGGAGAAACAAAAATTAGATCAAAAGTAAGGAAAAACTCTGGGAAATTCCTTCCTCACTTCTTATGGCAATTAAGGAAACTGTAGGGACTATTGTGCATCATTAAATGTACTTAAGCTGACCAGCTCCCTCCCACAGGTTTCAATACAAAACCAAAAACAATCCCCATCCATTGGGTTGGTCCCAAAGATTTCTTAGCCAACATCACCCTTGATGCTGTGCAATAGCTTTCTCCATTAAAAATGTATTACAACACAAAAACAGGCTATTCGGCCCAACTGACCCATGTCGGTGATTATGCTCCCCTTGAGCTTCCTCTCAACATTCTTCGTCCAACCCCATCAAGATGTCCTTCCAGCTTCCCCTCAAATGCATCTATGCTATTCGCTTCAGCTATTTCTTTTAGTAATGACTTCTGCACTCTAACCATTCTCTGGGTAAAGAAGTTTCTCCTGAATACCCTATTGTATTTATTAGTAACCATCATATCTTTACGGCCTCTTTAGTTCTGATCTTGCCCGCAAATAGAAACATCTTCTCTACATCAACCCTATTGAACCCTTTCATAATCTTAAAGACCTCAATCAGGTCAACCCTCAGTGTTCTCTTTTCTAAAGAAAAGAGGCCCGGCCTGTTCAAACGATAGGCATAACCTCTCAGTTCTAGTATCACTCTAGTAAATCTATTTGCACCCTCTCGATATCCTTTTTATAGTATGGAGCTCATAACTGTGCACAAAACTCCAAATGTGGATTAACCAAGGTTCTATCCAAGTTCTAGCCGGGAGGGCGCTGAGCGCCTCGAGTCTCATCGCCGAGAGCATGCAGAAAACAAGCGCAGGCAGCGGAAAGAGCATGCGGCAAACCAGTCCCACCCTCCCTTACCCTCAATGACTGTCTGTCCCACCTGTGACAGGGACTGTGGTTCTCGTATTGGTCTGTTCAGCCACCTAAGGACTCATTTTAAGAGTGGAAGCAAGTCTTCCTCAATTCCGAGGGACTGCCTATGATGATATGATAATGATCTAAGTTTAACATGACTTCTCTGCTTTGCAATTCCATCCCATTTGGGGGTGGTAACATTCAGGAGCCGCAAAGCTTTGTGTCAGGCGCGGAGGTCCCGCCCCGCACGATAAATTCGGATTACCGCCCCCGGAAGTAAGTGGAGTGAGTGCTCCACTACCTCCAGAAATAGACAGTTTCTTAAACGATAAGGTGTTATGGGGAGCAGGCGGGGAAGTGGAGCTAAGTCCATGATCAGATCAGCCATGATCTTATTGAATGGCGGAGCAGGCTTGAGGGGCCATATGGCCTACTCCTGTTCCTATTTCTTATGTTCTTATGTTCTTATGTAACTGGTGGTCCGGGAGGTACAAAAATTCGAGCTCCTGGGCCCTCTTTGGGTACCTGCAGGTAGAGGCCCATGTATCCAATTGGAGCACGTGGTTCGCAAGCGCCCTTGGATCTTGTGAGACAGACCAACCAATCAAAGAATGGAATCTCTATTTGTATTTATGGGGATTCCGAATTTATGGAATAAGTATGAATGGGAATACCCCCAAAAATACATCTACACTTCAAATAAATAAAAAAATTACATTACATTTTTAAAATTAATTACAATGGCATTTAATTCTACAGTTAAAACAAAAATTAAATTTTTTGAAAAATAATTTTACATGTTTTAAAGGGGCTAAAAATAAAAATTCCCTCAACCTGGTGGCTTGCGTCCTAGAGTCTTAAGAGAAGTAACAGCAGGGATTGTGGATGCATTGGTTGTAATTCACCAAAATTCCCTGGATTCTGGGGAAGTCCCAGCAGATTGGAAAACCACAAATGTAACGCCCCTGTTCAAAAAAGGAGTGAGACAAAAAGCAGGAAACTATAGACCAGTTAGCCGAACATCTGTGGTTGGGAAAATGTTGGAGTCCATTATTAAAGAAGCAGTAGCAGGACATTTGGAAAAGCAAAATTTGGACAGTTTCTTAAACGATAAGGGAATAAAGGGTTATGGAGAGCGGGCGGGGAAGTGGACCTGAGTCCATGATTGGATCAGCCATGATCGTATTAAATGACGGAGCAGGCTCGAGGGGCCATATGGCCTACTCCTGCTCCTATTTCTTATGTTCTTATGTTCTTATTGTGCACGTTTTTAAAATAAATTATTGATAACATTTTATTTTTATGTTGTTTTAAATTCTTTTGCTAGTAATAGCAGCCCTTACGCAGGAATTTCACAGGCGTCGGCTGGGCAGAAATTGAGCAAATAGCCAGCTCTCCGCCCGCGGGTGCCCTTTGCCCGTGGATGCGTCGGATCTGTCAAGAATATTCTTGACAGATCACTTATTTCGCGAAAACCTAAAACTGGCACGGGTCTTGCGGGGCCTCGTGTGGGCCTATCGGGTCTGCAAATTAGGGCCCATTCTTTCATTGGATGTGGGCATCGCTGTCAAGACCAGCATTTATTGCCCATCCAGATACTGATTCAATTCCATTCAATGCATACTTATGTGCTCTATAATTAGTTCACGCTGGTTCCAGGGATGCCGCTTCTCCTCTTATACCCCCGACCTGCGGCTGGTGTTCCCTCGCAGGTTGGGGCACTGGGACCCGGTTGGAAACCTGATTGGAAACCAGCGTGCTGATTGGAAACCAGCGTGCTGATTGGAAACCAGCGTGGCGCCCTGACCTGTGAGGAAACACCAGTCACAGGTCGGGGGTATAAGAGGAGGAGTCATTTCAAGATACAGCGTGAGGCGTTCCAGGAGGCGACGGCTTCGAGGAGGGCGAGTGGGAGACGTCACCAAAACCCAGGTCGCCGATTGAAGCGTGGGCAGGAACTTCGGCGGGGCCCAGGCATGGCAGGGGTGTGGCGAGAGATCGGGGCGGAGGTGCGGCGAATGACCGGGACAGAGGAACGGAGAGAGATCGGGGCACACGAGCGATGTGATCGGGGCCCAGGAGAGGTGAGAGTTCAAGGCCCAGAGGGCCCAGGGGCAGCACGGGCCAGCCCACACCGCGATATGCGTGCACACTAGGTCCGTGCAGCAGAGCTGGTCTCCAGTCGTCTTGGATAATCCTTGTCACTGGACCAGGACCGAGCTCTGCCAAGCCCGTGTGGTGGCTGGTGTGCAACGGCCACCACACGTTAAAAGTATCCACGCACAGGCATCTTCCACCCTTCAACATGTTGTTCGGGACCTGGAATATCAGGTCCTCATTGAAACACCTGTGAACCCATTCCCTTTTGGTGTGGAAGCAAGTCATCCTCGATATGAGGGACCGCCGAAGAGAAGGGAGAGTTAGTTCAGCTATACTTTACATTTCCTATTGTTAAATTTATTGTTCTATGAGTTTATTCAGTCACATGATCAAACCAATCAGATCATTTGTTGTATTATCTGTCTCTCGTGTTGCATTTTATGCCACTTCAGCTCTTTAGGACCCACACAATATTATGCCCTGGAGGCTGCCTGTAGTGTGAAGTTTGCCTGATATACATGATTAGACATTGCCAGCAATAAACATCCCACAAGTTAAGTGTGTTGCTTTTGTGTGAAGTAGGCGTGCAAATTTTTGTCATTTTGCTGTTGTGACAGGTTGACATTATTTGTTATTATTGTAGTGAGTTTTAATGCCCGTAACAGTAGGTTTGGGCACAGTACTTTTTCCCCTGAGGTAATTCTTCTCTGTGCGTGTTTATTTAGACATGTCGTGTGGGTGACAGCGTGGGATCTGTGGTAGAGTTAAGATGTAAGGTTGTGTCACGATCCTTTATTGGGTGTTGCACTGTGAGACGCTGTGACAGTATGGACCCAAGTTTCCACACGCTAAAAAACGAGCGCCCCTCCGAGCTGGGCGCTCATTTTTCGCGCTTAAAACGGCGCCTAAAAAAAACTCGCGATTCTGGAGCGTTCTGCAGCTCCTTGTCTGCCTGGCGCGGCGCCCAGGGAGGGCGGAGCCTACACTCGCGCCGATTTTGTAAGTGGGAGGGGACGGGTACTGTTTAAATTCGTTTTTTTCCTGCCAGCAACGCTGCGCGTGCGCGCTGGAGCGTTCGCGCACGCGCAGTGTGAAAAAAAACATTGGCACTCGGCCATTTTTGTAGTTCTTTGTAGATGTTTAATTTTTGAATTTTTTTTTAATAAAAGCACATTGCCATCAGCACATCAGCACTTACAGCCTTCTCACTGTCTCCTTCCCCCCCTCCCCTCCGCGGGAACGAACGCCTGCAGAATTCTCCGTGCCTGAAGCACTTTCACACAGGTAGGAAGATGGTTTATTTAATCTTTTCTTTGCTTATAAATGTTTATTCAGGTTGGATTTATTTGTATAATATTTGTAGAAGTATAAATAAGGATTTATTGTAGAATTTAATGACTTCCCTTCCCCCCCCCACCTCGTTCTGGACGCCTAATTTGTAACCTGCTCCTGATTTTTTAATGTGTTGAACAGGTTTTTTCAGTTCTACAAAAATCTTCACTTGCTCCATTCTAACTTAGTTTGGAGTATGTTTTCACTGTGGAGACTTTGAAATCAGGCATCAGTAGCCGGACGCGCCCCCTTTTGAAGAAAAAATTCTGTTCCAAAGTAGAACTATTCTACCTGACTAGAACTGCAGAAAAAAAAATGTGGAGAATTGCGATTTCTAAGATAGTCCGTTCTCCACCAGTTGCTCCTAAAAATCAGGTGCAAATCATGTGGAAACTTGGGCCCAAAGTGTGGTTGAGATTTGTGAACGCTAGCACTGTGAGGAATTATAATAAATTATAATTAAACTGTCATAAATTTTACTAAAATAATCAATTGTAATAAAATTATAATTAAAAACAATAAATTATAATAAAAATAATAATTTTCAATAAAAGTAATAACATTATGGGAGGGGATTTAGGGAGCAGGTTGTAGGTTTTGTAGCCAGGATTAGTCAGGTGAATTTTGGGAGAAATGTGAAGTAAATTGTTGTGAAAGAGACAAGGTGGGTGGGATGAGGTGAATCCACCATGTATTCCCGGCCTACACGGATGCTATGATACGTGGAGTGGAAGATTTAAATTCTAAAGGTCCTTTAGAATCAATCATGGGTCATTTTTATTAAATATCGCAGCCCGACTAGTTTTAATTTTTTTGGAAACCCCCCCCCTTCCTTCCCCACCCCACCCCGCCCCACTCTTCTTCAGTTGCATGGGAGGCTGCACCCTCCAGCAAACTGCAGCAGGCACCGGAAGTCCCTCTGTCCCCGACACAGGTAGGGATGCAGTTTGGAGCTGATCAAAATGATTGTCATGGGCCTGCCGTAGGTACCTTCGAGGCTTCGTTGGCATCAATCTCTCCCGTGAGCATTCTGAGGGTCTTACTTTTTGGGGAGTTGACTCACGCTGCCCTTTATCTACTTGTACAATCGTGTAATCCAGGGGATGCAACAGCGGCTGGCATCTCCTTTGTGATCCGGACCGGATAAAATCCCTGCGACTTCACTTCTCTCAGCTGTCTGCACATGTCATCTGAAACCAAATGAATCCGAACAGGATCAGCTCAGCAAATTTCAAGAGAGTACTTCATGTATAACTGATCACTGTACAAATACAGCATCACATGTTTCATAGTCAGAAAAGACTTGCATTTATATAGTGCATTTCACAATGTCCCATGGCGCTTTACAACCAATTATTTCATAACGTAAGGATTAGGAGCAGGAGTAGGCCATAAGGCCACTCAAGCCTGCTCCTCCACTTTTGGTGTCGGGTCACTGTTGTAACGCAGCAAACGCGGCAGATAATTTTCACACAGCAAGCTCCCACAAATAGCAATGTGATAATGACCAGATCATCTGTTTTGGTTATGATGTTTGAGGAACCATGACAGGGTTCCCCTTGTCCTCACCTTTCACCCCACCATCCTCCACGTTCAACGGATCATTCTCCGCCATTTCCGCCACCTCCAGCGTGATCCCACCACCAATCACGTCTTCCCCTCCCCTCTCAGCATTCCGAAGGGACCGCTCCCTCCGTGACACCCTGGTCCATTCCGCAGTCACCCCCAGCAGCCCCTCCACTTTCCACGGCACCTTCCTGTGTAAGCGCAGGAGATACAACACCTGCCCTTTTACCTCCTCTCTTCCCACTATGCAGGGCCCCAAATACTCCATCCAGGTGAAACAGCGATTTACTTGTACTTCTTTCAGTATAGTATACTGTATTCGCTGCTCACGATGTGGTCTCCTCTACATTGGGGAGACCAAGCGTAGATTGGGTGACCACTTTGCCGAGCACCTCCGTTCAGTCCGCAAGTGTGACCCTGAGCTTCCGGTCGCCTGTCACTTTAATTCCCCGCTCCATTCCCACTCTGATATCTCGGCCTCTTACACTGTTCCAATGAAGCTCAGTGTAAGCTCGAGGAACAGCACCTCATCTTTCATTTAGGCACTTTACAGCCTTCTGGACTCAACACCAAGTTCAGCACAACTGCTGCCAATCTTTTACACCTAATCACCATTTTAAAATTAAAAAATAAAGAACCTTTAACTTACCTTTCTTTGCAG
This sequence comes from Pristiophorus japonicus, assembly GCF_044704955.1. Taxonomy (NCBI): domain Eukaryota; kingdom Metazoa; phylum Chordata; class Chondrichthyes; family Pristiophoridae; genus Pristiophorus; species Pristiophorus japonicus. Next base: position 24,889,784 of record NC_091978.1, on the reverse strand, counting down.
AGTGCTCACCGACCGCCTGTTTAAGCAGCTTTCACAGGGACAAAACTTACGCCCTGGTGATTTTCTCGGCGTTGCATGTCGGCGGTTTGCTCCCGGCGGGCGTTTACAGATTTGGGCGCTGCCATTGAAAAACAAAACGGGACACTTTCGCCGGGCGGAGAAACAGCTGTACCACCGAGAAAATCGCCGAGAACCCGCCGAAAATGAAAGGAAAGTTTAGCCCAAAGAGACTTATCACATCACCACAATGCGAGGTGGTGCTGATTCTATTGTAGTATTACAACCCAGTGTGTAGCACTGTTGAGGTCTCTGCCCCGTTAGCGCCCCCCTGGAAGGAAGTGCGGGGAACCGCGCGCTGGATTTCGCGCTTCACTTTCTCCCAGGGGTGCTAACCCAAATTTTTCGAGAGGGGTGGGACTTCTGTGCCTGGCGCTAAGTTTTGCCCCTCCCGATTGTTACTGCCACCAAATGGGACGATGTTGAATTTCTCATCTCCCCCAGGAGAATTTCCCCAGCTCGGGTTCTTTTACATCCATCTGAGAGGCCAGAACGAATCTTAGCATAACATCATATGAAAGACAGCACCTAGATTATATGCTCAGTTTCATGGAGTGGGATTTGAACCCACGACCTTCTGGCTCAGAAGCAAGAGTGAGCCTAGGCTGCCCTCGCATTAACTTACGGCCCCTCGACCCTGCTCCGTCATTCAATAAGATCATGGCTGATCTGATCATGGACTCAGCTCCACTTCCCTGCCCGCTCCCCATAACCCCTTATCCCCTTATCGATTAAGAAACCATCTATTTCAGTCTTAAATTTATTCAATGTCCCAGCTTCAACAGCTCTCTGAGGCAGCGAATTCCACAGATTCACAACCCTCTGAGAGAAGAGATTTCCCCCCGTCTCTGTTTTATTCTAAGATCGTGCCCTCTAGTTCTAGTCTCCCCTATAAGTGGAAACATCCTCTCTGCATCCACCTTGTCAAGCCCCCTCATAATCTTATACGTCTCGATAAGATCACCTCTCATTCTTCTGAATTCCAATGAGTAGAGATCCAACCTCCTCAACATTGTAATATCTCCAAGTTTACAGATGACACTAAGCTGGGTGGCAGTGTGAGCTGTGAGGAGGATACTAAGAGGCTGCAAGGTGACTTGGACAGGTTAGGTGAGTGGGCAAACGCATGGCAGATGCAGTATAATGTAGATAAATGTGAGGTTATCCACTTTGGTGGCAAAAACAGGAAGGCAGAATATTATCTGAATGGTGACAGATTAGGAAAAGGGGAGGTGCAATGAGACCTGGGTGTCATGGTACATCAGTCATTGAAATTTGGCATGTAGGTACAGCAGATGGTGAAGAAGGCAATTGGCATGTTGGCCTTCATAGCGAGGGGATTTGAGTATAGGAGCAGGGAGGTCTTACTGCAATTGTACAGGGCCTTGGTGAGGCCACACCTTGAATATTGTGTACAGTTTTGGTCTCCTTATCTGAGGAGGGACATTCTTGCTATTGAGGGAGTGCAGCGAAGGTTCACCAGACTGATTCCCGGGATGGCAGGACTGACATATGAAGAAAGACTGGATCGACTAGGCTTATATTCACTGGAATTTAGAAGAATGAGAGGGGATCTCATAGAAACATAAAAAATTTTGATAGGATTGGACAGGTTAGATGCAGGAAGAATGTTTTCGATGTTGGGGAAGTCCAGAACCAGGGGCCACAGTCTAAGGATAAGGGGTAAGCCATTTAGGACCGAGATGAGGAGAAACTTCTTCACTCAGAGAATTGTGAACCTGTGGAATTCTCTACCACAGAAAATTGTTGAGGCCAGTTCGTTAGATATATTCAAAAGGGAGTTAGATGTGACCCTTACGGCTAAAGGGATCAAGGGGTATGGAGAGAAAGCAGGAATGGGGTACTGAAGTTGCATGATCAGCCATGATCATATTGAATGGTGGTGCAGGCTTGAAGGGCCGAAAGGCCTACTGCTGCACCTATTTTCTATGTTTCTATGTTTCTATGTTTCCTCATAAGTCAACCCCCTCATCCCCGGAATCAACCTAGTGACTCTTCTCTGAACTGCTGCCAAAGCAAGTATATCCTTTCGTAAATATCGAAACCAAAAATGGCTCTGTTGCTGAAGCTTGGAATTGTCTGGACAACACCACTGTCAGGCAAATGAGCCAGGAATTCACCATCCAAAGGACATTAGGACCCCGCGTAAGCCGCTCAGTTTGTGGTAAGTCGAATTCATTAGCGTGGCTCCTTAAAGAAACGTCGCAATGTTTCTCCTAATTGTTTCTGACATTCTCGGAATGACTTTGGCATCCTTCCAGATCACACTGTCACTTACGCTGTGTAATAAGCTGCTCTTGTTGGCCCTTCCGCATTAACAAAGCGGGACAGGGCGTTATGTTTTTTTTGAAGCAAGGAAGCACAGTCCCTCTATTGTAAAAGCCCTGAATTATGAGGTATTTTCCGGGGTACAGTGTGAGGTTAACGTAGGCTATTTCTGACTTACAAGTCGGCAAAGAAACAGAAAAAGGATGAACGGACAACTCTTGAACAACATTTGATGCGTATTAAATATATGTATATAATGCAAGATTCCAGTGGATTTAAATTATTCCTAATTCTTTTAGCTGCCAGGACAGACGGGAAACAATAGAGAGTTCAAGGGATACGCTTGCTCACATTAACACTGAACTTGTAACCCTGTTCTTCATGGAAGATTATTCAAAGGAATGTTAATCTTGGCCAATGTGTCATTTTCTTCCGACTTTGAAAATAAACCGTTGGAGCAGAGAAGGAATTTCCAAGGCCTTTCACTTTTTCTTTGCTACTCCCCCACTCCCGTCACATTACATTCTGATTTGTGAATCGCAGTACTGAAATTTAGCAAAATTGGAGTGCCAGCTGTGGCTCAGTGGGTAGCACGCTCGCCTCTGAGTCAGAAGAGGTTGTGGTCTCAAGTTCCACTCCGAAAAGTTGAGTTTCACAATACATGCTGACACTCCCAGTGCCAGTAATGAGGGAGTGCTGCACTGTCAGAGGTGCTGTTTTTTGGGACGAGACATTGATCTGAGGCCCCGTCGGCCCCCTCAGGTGGACATTAAAAAAAAATCCTACGGCCACTATTTCAAAGAGCAGCAGAGTTCTCCTTGGTTTCCTGGACCAATGTTTATCCCTTAGCAAACATAATTGAAACAGATTATCTGATCATTATCACATTGCTGTATGTGGGACCTTGCTGGGTGCAGATTGGCTGCCACGTTTCCTACATAAAACAATGACTACACTTCAAAAGTACTTCATTGCCTGTGAAGCGCTTTGGGACGCCCTGAGGTCGTGAAAGACGCTATATAAATGCAAGTCTTTTTTTTTCTTTCATAATGCTGAGAGCAGCAGTGTTAACATTATTAACATTTCACACAAAGAGATAAATCGTTTCTTCAATGATATATCATATCACAAGGCCTGGCAGCTATCCAAATGGGTATGATCTGATAGCCACTGCAGAGATGTGGTTGCAATGTGACCAGGACTGGGAACTAAAAATTCAGGGGTATTTGACCAATTCGGAAGGACCGACAGAAAGGAAAAGGAGGTGTAGTAGCACTGTTAATAAATGATGAGATCATCATCATCATCATTATTGGGAGTCCCTCGGAATCGAGGAAGACTCGCTGCCACACTTAGAATGATTCCTTAGGTGTCTGAACAGTCCAATACGAGAGCCACAGTCCCTGTCACAGGTGGGACAGACAGCCTTTGAGGCGAAGGGAGTGTGGGACAGGTTTGCCGCACGTTCTTTCCGCTGCCTGCGCTTGTCTTGTGCATGCAGCCGGCGATGAGACTCGAGGCACTCAGCGCCCTCCCGGATGGACTTCCTCAACTTAGGGCAGTCTTTGTCCAGGGCCGCACCATGGATCTTGATGACTGGGGGGCAGTGCTGTGCGATGAGGACCTTTGTCTTACGGATGTTTAGCGTTAGGCCCATGCTTTCGTATGCCTCAATAAATACGTCGAATATGTCCTGGAGTTCAGCCTCTGAACGTGCGCAGACGCAGATGTCGTCCGCGTACTGTAGCTCGACGACAGAGGTTGGGGTGGTCTTGGAACTGGCCCGGAGGTGGCGAAGATTGAACAGCTTGCCACTGGTTCTGTAGTTTAGCTCCACTCCAGCGGGGAGCTTGTTGACTATGAGGTGGAGCATGGCAGTGAGGAAGATTGAAAGAGGATTGGGGTGATGACGCAGCCCTGTTTGATCCCGGTCTGGGCCTGGATTGGGCCTGTAATGGATCCATTGGTAAGGATCACAGACTGCATGTCATCGTGGAGGATAAGATCAGTGCATTAGTGAGAAATGATATTGGCTCAGAAGATCAAGATGTTGAATCAGTTTGGGTTAGATAAGGAATAATAAAGGGAAAAAGTCACTGGTAGGCGCAGTCTATAAGCTACACTGTTGGACTGAGTATAAATCAAGAAATAATGGAGGATTTTAATAAAGGAACGGTAATAATCATGGGCGATTTTAACCTTCATATTGATTGGACGAAGCAAATTGTCCAGGGTAGCCTTGAGGAAGAATTCATATAGTGTATCCGGGATAGTTTCCTTGATCAGTACGTTGTGGAACCAACCAGTGAGCAGGCTTTCTTAGATCTGGTACTGTGTAATGAGACAGGATTAATAAATGATCTCGAAGTAAAGGATCCTCTAGGAATGAGTGAACATAACATGGTCGAATTTCAAATTCAGTTGGAGGGTGAGAAAGTTGGATCTCAAACCCCTGTCCTAAGCTTAAATAAAGGAGACATAAGGACATAAGAACATAAGAATTAGGAACAGGAGTAGGCCATCTCGCCCCTCGAGCCTGCTCCGCCATTCAACAAGATCATGGCTGATCTGGCTGTAGACTCAGCTTCACTTACCTGCCCGCTCCCCATAACACTTAATTCCCTTATTGGTTAAAAATCTATCTATCTGTGACTTGAATACATTCAATGAGCTAGCCTCAACTGCTTCCTTGGGCAGAGAATTCCACAGATTCACAACCCTCTGGGAGAAGAAATTCCTTCTCAACTCGGTTTTAAATTGGCTCCCCTGTATTTTGAGGCTGTGCCCCCCTAGTTTTAGTCTTCCCGACCAGTGGAAACAACCTCTCTGCCTCTATCTTTTAAATGTTTCTATAAGATCACCCCTCATCCTTCTGAACTCCAACGAGTAAAGACCCAGTCTACTCAATCTATCATCATAAGGTAACCCCCTCATCTCCGGGATCAGCCTAGTGAATTGGTTCTTTACCCCCTCCAAAGCTAGTATATTCTTCCTTAAGAAAGGTGACCAAAACTGCACGCAGTACTCCAGGTACGGCCTCACCAATACCCTATACAGTTGCAGCAGGACCTCCCTGCTTTTGTACTCCATCCCTCTCGCAATGAAGGGATTCGCCTTCCTGATTACCTGCTGCACCTGCAAACTAACTTTTTGGGATTCATACACAAGGACCCCCAGGTCCCTCTGCACCGCAGCATGTTGTAATTTCTCCCCATTCAAATAATATTCCCTTTTACTGTTTTTTTTTCCAAGATGGATGACCTCACATTTTCCGACATTATATTCCATCTGCCAAATCTTAACCCATTTGCTTAACCTATCTAAATCTCTTTGCAGCCTCTCTGTGTCCTCTACACAACCCGCTTTCCCACTAATCTTTGTGTAACCTGCAAATTTTGTTACACTACACTCTGTCCCCTCTTCCAGGTCATCTATGTATATTGTAAACAGTTGTGGTCCCAGCACCGATCCCTGTGGCACACCACTAACCACTGATTTCCAACCCGAAAAGGACCCATTTATCCCGACTCTCTGCTTTCTGTTAGCCAGCCAATTCTCTATCCATGCTAATACATTTCCTCTGACTCCGCGTACCTTTATCTTCTGCAGTAACCTTTTGTGTGGCACCTTATCGAATGCCTTTTGGAAATCTAAGTACACCTCTATCCACCAAAGAATTCCAGTAAATTAGTTAAACATGATTTCCCCTTCATGAATCCATGTTGCGTCTGCTGGATTGCACTATTCCTATCTAGATGTCCCGCAATTTTTCCTTAATGATAGCTTCAAGCATTTTCCCCACTACAGATGTTAAACTAACCGGCCTATAGTTACCTGCCTTTTGTCTGCCCCATTTTTTAAACAGAGGCATTACATTAGCTCCTTTCCAATCCGCTGGTACCTCCCCAGAGTCCAGAGAATTTTGGTAGATTATAACGAATGCATCTGCTATAACTTCCGCCATCTCGTTTAATACCCTAGGATGCATTTCATCAGGACCAGGGGACTTGTCTACCTTGAGTCCCATTAGTCTGTCCAGCACTACCCCGCTAGTGATAGTGATTATCTCAAGGTCCTCCCTTCCCACCTTCCCGTGACCAGCAATTTTTGACATGATTTTTGTGTCTTCCACTGTGAAGACCGAAGTAAAATAATTGTTTAAGGTCTCAGCCATTTCCACATTTCCCATTATTAAATCCCCCTTCTCATCTTCTAAGGACCAACATTTACTTTAGTCACTCTTTTCCGTTTTATATATCGGTAAAAGCTCTTACTATCTGTTTTTATGTTTTGCACAAGTTTACTTTCGTAATCTATCTTTCCTTTCTGTATGCCAACTACAAAGGTATGCAGGCAGAGTTGGCTAAAGTGGACTGGGAAAATAGATTAAAGTATGGGACGGTTGATGAGCAGTGGCAGACATTTAAGCAGCTACTTTATAATTCTCAACAAAAATATATTCCAATGAGAAGGAGAAACTGTAAGAGAAGGGATAACTATCCGTGGCTAACTAAGGAAATAAGGGATGGTATTAAATTGAAAACAAGGGCATACAATGTGGCCAAGACTAGTGGGAGGTCAGGGGATTGGGAAATTTTTAAAAGCCAGCAAAGAATGACTAAAAAAATGATAGAGGGAAAATAGATTATGAAAGTAAACTAGCACAAAATATAAAAAACAGATAGTAAGAGTTTCTACAGGTACATAAAAATGAAAAGAGTGGCTAAAGTAAATGTTGGTCCCCTCGAGGATGATACTGGGGAATTAATAATGGAGAACAGGCAAATGACAGAGACACTGAACAAATATTTTGTATCGGTCTTCATGGTAGAAGACACTAAAAACATTCCAATAGAGTACAAGAAGAAGCTTGCCAGGAACATAAAAACTGACTGCAAAACTTCTATAGATATGTGAAGAGAAAAAGATTAGTGAAGACAAACATAGGTCCCTTGCAGTCGGATTCAGGTGAAATTATAATGGGGAACAAAGAAATGGCAGACCAATATTTTGGTTCTGTCTTCACTACGGAAGACACAAATAACCTTCCGGAAGTACTCGGGGACTGAGGGTCTAGTGAGAAGGAGAAACTGAAGGATATCCTTATTAGTCGGGAAATTGTGTTGGGGAAATTGATGGGATTGAAGGCCGATAAATCCCCGGGGCCTGATCGTCTGCATCCCAGAGTAATTAAGGAGGTGGCCTTGGAAATAGCGGATGCATTAACAGTCATTTTCCAACATTCCATAGACTCTGGATCAGTTCCTGTGGAGTGGAGAGTAGCCAATGTAACCTCACTTTTTAAAAAAGGAGGGAGAGAGAAAACAGGGAATTATAGACCGGTCAGGCTGACATCGGTAGTAGGTAAAATGATGGAATCAATTATTAAGGATGTCATAGCAGCGCATTTGGAAAGAGGTGACATGATAGGTCCAAGTCAGCATTGATTTGTGAAAGGGAAATCATGCTTGATAAATCTTCTGGAATTTTTTGAGGATGTTTCTGGTAGAGTGGACAAGGGAGAACCAGTTGATGTGGTGTATTTGGATTTTCAGAAGGCCTTCGACAAGGTCCCACACAAGAGATTAATGTACAAAGTTAAAGCACATGGGATTGGGGGTAGTGTGCTGACATGGATTGAGAACTGGTTGGCAGACAGGAAGCAAAGAGTAGGAGTGAATGGCTCCTTTTCAGAATGGCAGGCAGTGACTAGTGGGGTACCGCAAGGTTCTGTGCTGGGGCCCCAGCTGTTTACATTGTACATTAATGATTTAGACAAGGGGATTAAATGTAGTATCTCCAAATTTGCAGATGACACTAAGTTGGATGGCAGTGTGAGCTGCGAGGAGGATGTTATGAGGCTGCAGAGTGACTTGGATAGGTTAGGTAAGTGGGCAAATGCATGGCAGATGAAGTATAATGTGGATAAATGTGAGGTTATCCTCTTTGGTGGTAAAAAACAGAGAGACAGACTATTATCTGAATGGTGACAGATTAGGAAAAGGGGAGGTGCAACGAGACCTGGGTATCATGGTACATCAGTCATTGAAGGTTGGCATGCAGGTACAGCAGGCGGTTAAGAAAGCAAATGGCATGTTAGCCTTCATAGCGAGAGGATTTGAGTACAGGGGCAGGGAGGTGTTACGACAGTTGTACAGGGCCTTGGTGAGGCCACACCTGGAATATTGTGTACAGTTTTGGTCTCCTAACTTGAGGAAGGACATTCTTGCTATTGAGGGAGTGCAGCGAAGGTTCATCAGACTGATTCCCGGGATGGCGGGACTGACATATCAAAAAAGACTGGATCAACTGGGCTTGTATTCACTGGAGTTCAGAAGAATGAGAGGGGACCTCATAGAAACGTTTAAAATTCTGACGGGTTTAGACAGGTTAGATGCAGGAAGAATGTTCCCAATGTTGGGGAAGACCAGAACCAGGAGTCACAGTCTAAGAATAAAGGGTAAGCCATTTAGGACTGAGATGAGGAAAAACTTCTTCACCCAGAGAGTGGTGAACCTGTGGAATTCTCTACCACAGAAAGTTGTTGAGGCCAATTCACTAAATATATTCAAAAGGGAGTTAGATGTAGTCCTTACTACTAGGAGGATCAAGGGGTCTGGCGAGAAAGCAGGAATGGGGTACTGAAGTTGCATGTTCAGCCATGAACTCATTGAATGGCGGTGCAGGCTCGAAGGGCCGAATGGCCTACTCCTGCACCTATTTTCTATGTTTCTATGAGACGGGCTGCTCACATTGCCGGCAGGGTCGAGAACCAGAGCACACAGATTTAAGGCGATTGGTTAACGAACCAAAGGTGACATGAGGAAAAACTTTTTTAGGATCTACACTTTGCCTGTAGGGTGGTGGAGGCAGATTCAATCATGGCTTTCAAAAGGGAATTGGAGAAGTACCTGAAGGGAAAGATTTTTCATGGCGACGGGGAATGGGCGGAAGAGCGGGATGAGCTGAAGTGCTCCTGCAGAGAGCTGACACGGGTTCGACGGGCCCCATGACCACTTCTTGTGCTGTAACCTTTCTATGATTCTATGTGGGGATCTTGGGATGGGATTCCAGTGGGTGAGTGCATGGAGTGGGGATCAGGATGGGATTCCAGTGGGCGGGGGCATGGAGTTGAGATTCTTGGGAGGGAATTCCAAAGGGGAGAATGAAGTGGATGTTCTGGGAAATATTCCAGAGCTTGGAAGCAGAGTGGGGAATTTTGGGTGGGATTTCAGAGGATGAAGCAGGGATTTTGGGAGGGAATTCCAGAAGGTGGGGGGAGGGCTCATGAAGTGGTATTCTGTGAGGAAATTCCAGAGAGTGGGAGCATAGAGTGCCAATTATATGAGGGAATTCTAGAGAGTAGGACCTCAGTTCTGCCGACATTGAAAGAGTTTCACATCCCAGTGATCGTTTCAGCTCTTTCTCCACATGCCATGGGAAACGGTGTCGGCCGGGAATACATGGTGGGGCCTAAATACGTCTTGGGTGGCAATGCAAGAGGACAGACACTCCGCCCGATTTTGTTTTAAGAGTGTAAAATGGGCCGTTTTGCTATCGGACGTTTTTGCATTATGGCCCAAGGACGAATTTCTCATCCAGGTCTTCCTCATGTCCGCTGGTGTTGTGGCACAAATCACAAGATGGACGCCGGATGATATCGTTCCATCAACTCAGCGCACATGCCCACCTTCGGGCACAGTCCTCCACCCATTTTCCGCCCTCTTCCGTTGGAGTTACGCCAGGGAGCCAGTGTGACTCCAGAGCAGACCCTGCCCCAGCCTGACTTCGATCCTTTCACTGCTCATTCAGCCTGTACTGGGCCCGCTGTGGTTCTCTGTCTCTAAATGTACTGGGCGCCAATATTCTCAGGCAGCAATCCAGGCAATGACCCTGGGATCATGCTAGCTGGTGACTCTCGGTGCTGGATACAAGTCCCATCTTATTACTACAGGGTAAATTCATTTTCAACAAGTATCAAATGACGCAGGAACTCCGGGCAGACAGAGAGACAGGTAATTACCTGGGTTAATCCATTCGTTTTGATGTTCATATTACATGCATAACATAATTAAATAAGCAAACATTCATTATTTTTACAAAGTTGAAAGTTAAAACCTGATCTCGAGTTGGCGTTTCCTATCCTATCCTCCAAGAAGGGTAACATCATTGATTTATTTGGCAAGAATAACGTTCTATGGTGAGGGAAACTATTTTCCTCCATAGGAATTACCTGAACAAGAAGCAGCAGGATGCAGAGTTATTATACAACTTTCATTGACCCCTCTCCGACACACCCAGTCACGTGTGGCAGTTCCTGCATGGCGATAGCAAGGAGCAAGGAGCTCGCATTTATATAGCGCCTTTCTCAGGACGTCCCAAAGTGCTTTACCGCCAATTAAGTACTTTATGAAGTGTAGTCACTGTTGTAATGCAGGAAATATGGCAGCCAATTTGCACACAGCAAGCTCCCACAAACAGCAATGTGATAATAATCAAAAAATCTGTTTTTGGTGATGTTGATTGAGGGATAAATATTAGCTAAGACACTGGGGTGAACTCTGCTGCTCTTTTTTGAAATAGTGCTATAGGATCTTTTTCATCCACTTGAGAGGGCAGAAGGGGCCTCGGTTTTTCATCTCATCCAAAAGACAGCACCTCCGACAGTGCAGCACTCCCTCGTTGCACTGGAGTGTCATTTTATATGTTTGTGCTCCAGTCTCTGGGCTATGAACCCACAACCTGTTGACCCAGAGGCGAGAGTGCTACCCACTGAGCCACGGCTGATATTCAAGCTGCCAGTGTTCGGTAGCTGCTGTCTGTCGCAGTGTACCGGTTCTTTCATAGGATTAGTTTGTTTTCAGGAACAGGATCTGCATGACGGAACAAGTCACTCAGGCCAAATGGCCTTTTTTCAATCCCATAGTCCTTTATTATATTATAGAAAGTACGGCCGAACATCTTTGCTTCAGTGGATTTCACAACGTCGCACGGCTAAAACAACCCTACTACAGAATGCAGATGTGAGGAGTGGAGATATGGGTTGGAGAGCCGCAATCAGACATGCACTACTCTACGCCCTTTAAACAAGTGTAACAGCTGCCCTGGATCCCCCAGAGAAAGAAACTATTACATAATGCAAGAATTATCATTAAAAATAAAACAAGCGAGCATTGTTCTCCTTATTTGCAGCATGACTCCCATTTACCCTCTCACACTTATAGGTCTCTGTGTGACCCTACGCCAATGGTACACTGATTGATGAGCTAAACTGTCAGCCAATGGATGGGACAATATGATTTGCTTAACACTGACGGCAGCCAAAAGCAGGTTCTTCTTTACTCGAGCTACAGAGCTCAAAGGGATTGTTGCATTTCCGGCGATACAGAGGAGCCAAGAAAGGATTGTCTGCAGTGCAATTATGCTTTCTCAACACAATGCACAAATTATGCCATCAAACTGTGTCCTCTCCAATCAGAGGAATAATAATGGTTTATATAGCACTTTTTCCACAATAACAGTACCTTACAAAGACATTGCGCATTTCTCAATGCTGATATAAGGAGCAGCAGTTTAGTTATTAAAACAGGGCCAAAGCGTTTGGTACTGACATATTTGTGACATTTGAACATGATTAGCACAATGACAAGCGATACATTATTAGAGATATATACTGCGATACATCCCAATCACATCAAATGAATAACAGAAAAATCACACCATGAAAAATAACTCAAAATGTCATGATCGAGTGAGTTCTTTGAGGAGGTAACAAGGATGGTCGATGAGAACAGTGCATTTGATGTAGTTTACATGGATTTTAGCAAGGCTTTGGACAAGGTCCACATGGTAGGCTGATCAAAAAAATAAAAGCCCATGGGTTCCAAGGGAGAGTAGCAAATTGGATCCAAAATTGGCTCAGTGACAGGAAGCAAAGGGTAATGGTTGAGGGGAGTTTTTGTGACTGGAAGGATGTTTCCAGTGAGGTTCTGAAGGGCTCAGTACTTGGTCCCTTACTTTGTGTCGTAAATTTTAATGATTTAGACTTAAATGTATGGGTCATGATAAAGACATTTGCAGATGATACATAAATTGGCTGTGTGGTTGACACAGGAGGAAACTTTGGACTGCAGGAAGGGGCAACAAGGAAACATAGAAACATAGAAAATAGGTGCAGGAGTAGGCCATTCAGCCCTTCGAGCCTGCACCATCATTCAATAAGATCATTCACCTCAGTACCCCATTCCTGCTTTCTCTCCATACCCTTTGATCCCTTTAGCTGTAAGGGCCATATCTAACTCCCTCTTGAATATATTTAGTGAATTGACCTCAACAACTTTTTGTGGTAGAGAATTCCACAGGTTCACAATTCTCTGAGTGAAGAAGTTTCTCCTTATCTTGGTCCTAAATGGCTTACCCCTTATCCTTAGACTGTGACCCCTGGACTTCCCCAACATTGGGAACATTCTTCCTGCATCTAACCTGTCCAGTCCCGTCAGAATTTTATATGTTTCTAAGAGATCCCCTCTCATTCTTCTAAACTCCAGTGATCCAGTCTCTCCTCATATGTAAGTCCTGCCATCTCGGGAATCAGTGTGGTGAACCTTCGCTGCACTCCCTCAATAGCAAGGAAGAGAATACACAATTAATGGGAGGACACTGAGAGGTGTGGAGGAACAGAGGGACCTTGGAGTGTATGTCCACAGATCCTTAAAAGTAGCAAGACAGGTCAATAAGGTAGTTAAAAAGGCATACGAAATGCTTTCCTTTATTATTCGAGGCATAGAATACAAAAGCAGGGAAGTTATGCTCGAACTAGTTAGGCCACAGCTGGAGTACTGCATGCAGTTCTGGTCACCACATTACAGGAAGGATGTGATTACACTAGAAAGGATGCAAAGGAGATTTACGAGGATGTTGCCTTTACTGGAGAATTTTAGCTATGAGGAAAGATTGGATAGGCTGGGGTTGTTTTCCTTGGAACAGAGAAGGCTGAAGGTAGATTTGATTGAGGTGTATAAAATTATGAGGGGCCTAAATAGAATGGATAGGAAGGACCTATTTCCCTTAGCAGAGGGGTCCATAACCAGTGAGCATAGACTTAAAGCAGCTGGTAGAAGGATTAGAGGGGAGATGAGGAAACAGTTCTTCATCCAGAGGGTGGTGAGGGTCTGGAACTCACTGCCTGAAAGGGTGGTAGAAGCAGAAACCCTCACCACATTTAAAAAGTACTTGGATGTGCACTTAAAGAGTTGTAACCTACAGGGCTACGGACCAAGTGCTGGAAGGTGGGATTAGGCTGGATAACTCTTTTTCAATCGGCATGGACGCGATGGGCTGAATGTCCTTCTGAGTCATAATTTTTCTATTATTCAATGATTTTATCATTCCTCACTTTTCAGAATTTCACATGACTGGCTTCAATGAAAAAGAAAACTCCCAGGGGAACCTTTACTTGGTCAGAAGATAAGGCAGGTACCAGAATTTGCAGTGGGCTCCATAAACATGCCCCCTCACCCACCAACCTCCACCCCTCCACCCCACGACCCACCCCGCCTCTCTTTCCCAACCTGAATTCCTCTTTCGTGGTGAGATATTCGCTTTTGTCCCAATCTAGGAAACACTGAGCTTTGCTCTTCATTCTCTCCCTTTATGCTAAAGGCGCTATATGAATGCAAGTTGTTGTTGTTGTGATGCCCAGATCCTGCGAATGAATAAACAAAACTGCCCGCATCTTAAGCTATCATATTTCACAGAATAGAACCGGGCGGGGTTATAAGAAGTATGCTTGAATTTTTGTATTTTTCTCTTCCGATGCTTTGAACAGGAATTCCCCACTTAGCCACATATGGTTAACTCTGAGTAAATGTTAATTTGCTCAATGATTAACTTTCCGATAAACAAATTTAGTTCAAGGTGTTAATCATATATGTTTATAGTTATGTTTTTGTAAAAAGTGTTGCATTCTTCATAGGTGAGCCATTATAGTTCATCCTTCCTATTATATAGGCTCCAGTTGTGTTCATTTAAGCGTGCTTACACCCAGTGAAATTATACACCGAACACAATTGAAGACTTCAGAACCATTATAGTATTTGGAAACCTTTTTTTTATGACAGGTAATAAAGATATACTTTGACGCTATTCCATTGTAATGTTTTGGCGTCAAATAAACCAAATCCCTTCAGCTCTGAAAGCTTTGGAGCTAAAGTTCCCATCTCCCCTCAGATTCATTAAGGCTGCATTAAGGCTATGTCTCCCACTCTCACTTTCTTTTTCAGATCAATGAAACATATGAAAATGACGGGCAGGAAAAGACCAGCTGGCCCGTCATGTCTGCCCCACACCATTCTGCCTGGAGCATCGTGGCTAGACACTTCCTTATCCCTCTCCGAGTCGACCCCCCCGAAGCCATGTAATCTCCTGCGGGGGGGAGATGTCTTTTGCTCATTATCCAAACCCAACCCACTCTTTTGCAGTTGATTCTACTCTGCTTTCCAATAGAAGGGTGGAATCTGTACTGCCAGTAAAGAAAGAAAGAACTTGCATTTATATAGCACCTTTCACATCCTCAGGACGTCCCAAAATACTTTGCAGCCAATGAAGTATTTTTGTAATGTAGGAAATGCGGCAGCCAATTGGCGCGCAGCAAAGTCCCACAAACAGCAATGTGATAATGACCATAAGAACATAAGAAATAGGAGCAGGAGTAGGCCATTTGACCCATGTCGTAGCAGTTTGGTACAACTGAGTGGCTTGCTGGGCCATTTCAGAGGGCCGTTAAGAGTCATTGCTGTGGATCTGGAGTCACCTATAGGCCAGACCAGGTAAGGACAGCAGATTTCCTTCCTGAAAGGACATTAGTGAACCAGATGGGTTTTTATGACAATCGGGTAGTTTCATGGTCACAATTACTGATACTAGCTTATTAATTCCAAATTTATTTAAGAAGATAACAACATAAGAAATAGGAGCAGGAGTAGGCCATTTGGCCCCTTGAGCCTGCTGTGCCATTCAATAAGATCATGGCTGATCTGATCATGGACTCAGCTCCATTTCCCTGCCCGCTCCCCATAACACTTTATTCCCTTATCGCTCAAAAATCTGTCTATCTCCGCCTTTAATATATTCAATGACCCAGCCCCACAGGTCTCTGGGGCAGAGAATTCCATAAATTTACAACCCTCTGAGAGAAGAAATTCCTCCTCATCTCAGTTTTAAATGGACGGCCCTTTATTCTGAGACCAGATAAAGAGCAACACTCACACAGAGCACATGACCACAACTTGCGTCTTTAATGTAGTGAAAATGTCCCTCAGCACTTCTGAGTCATCCCCCTGCTGAGTCATCCCCCTGCAAACAGATACACCGCTTTGAGTACTGTTGAGGGGGATGACTCATCAGGGGAGAGCAGCAGCAGCCAAGTCCATGGCACCGTGGGTGGCTCTGCTGCACAGAGTGGGAGAGCTATAGTGATAGGAGATTCAATTGTAAGGGGAATAGATAGGTGTTTCTGCAGCCGCAACCGAGACTCCAGCATGGTATGTTGCCTCCCTGGTGCAAGGTTCAAGGATGTCTCGGAGCGGGTGCAGGACATTCTGAAAAGGGAGTGTGAACAGCCAGTTGTTGTGGTACATATAGGTACCAACGATATAGGTAAAAAACGGGATGAGGTCCCACAAGATGAATTTAGGGAGCTAGGAGTTAAATTAAAAAGCAGGACCTCAAAGGTAGTAATCTCAAGATTGCTACCAGTACCATGTGCTAGTCAGAGTAGGAATCGCAGGATAGCTCAGATGAATACGTGGCTTGAGCAGTGGTGCAGAAGTGAGGGATTCAAATTCCTGGGGCATTGGAACCGGTTCTGGGGGAGGTGGGACCAGTACAAACCAGACGGTCTGCACCTGGGCAGGACTGCAATCAATGCCCTAGGGGGAATGTTTTCTAGTGCTGTTTGGGAGGAGTTAAACTAATATGGCAGGGGGATGGAAATGTATGCAGGGGGACAGAGTGAAATAAAATGGAGACAGAAGCAAAAGCTAGAAAGGAGAATAGTAAAAGTGGAGGACAGAGAAACCCAAGGCAAAAAACAAAATGGGCCAATTTACAGCAAAATTCTCAAGAGGCAAAGTGTGTTAAAAAGACAAGCCTGAAGGCTCTGTGCCTCAATGCGAGGAGTATTCGGAATAAGGTGGATGAATTAACTGCGCATATAGCAGTTAACGGATACGATGTGATTTGCATCATGGAGACATGGCTCCAGGGTGACCAAGGCTGGGAACTCAACATACAAGGGTATTCAGCATTTAGGAAGGACAGACAGAAAGGAAAAGGGGCAGGGTGGCGTTGCTGGTTAAAGAGGAAATTAATGCAATTGTAAGGAAGGACATTAGCTTGGATGATGTGGAATCGATATGGGTGGAGCTACGGAATACCAAAGGGCAGAAAACGCTAGTGGGAGTTGTGCATATGAGGTTGGGGACAGCATCAAACAAGAAATAAGGGATGTGTGCAATAAAAGTACAGCAGTAATCATGGGCGACTTTAGTTGGCAGACAGGAAGCAGAGAGTCGGGATAAACGGGTCCTTTTTGGAATGCCAGGCAGTGACTAGTGGAGTGCCGCAGGGTTCAGTGCTGGGACCCCAGCTATTTTTAATATACATCAATGATTTAGATGAAGAAATTGAGTGTAATATCTCCAAGTTTGCAAATGAAACTAAGCTGGGTGGCGGTGTGAGCTGTGAGGAGGATGCTAAGAGGCTGCAGGGTGACTTGGACAGGTTAGGTGAGTGGGCAAATGCATGGCAGATGCAGTATAATGTGGATAAATGTAAAGTATCCACTTTGGTGGCAAAAACATAAAGGCAGAATATTATCTGAATGGCGGCAGATTAGGAAAAGGGGAGGTGCAATAAGACCTGGGTGTCATGGTTAATCAGTCATTGAAAGTTGGCATGCAGGTACAGCAGGCGGTGAAGAAGGCAAATGGTATGTTGACCTTCATAGCTAGGGGATGTGAGTATAGGAGCAGAGAGGTCTTATTGCAATTGTACAGGCCTTGGTGAGGCCTCACCTGGAATATTGTGTTCAGTTTTGGTCTCCTAATCTGAGGAAGGACGTTCTTGCTATTGAGGGAGTGCAGCGAAGGTTCACCAGACTGATTCCAGGGATGGCAGGACTGACATATGAGGAGAGACTGGATCGATTGGGCTTGTATTCACTGAAGTTTAGAAGGATGAGAGGGGATCTCATTGAAACATATAAAATTCTGATGGGACAGGACAGGTTAGATACAGGAAGAATGTTCCCAATGTTGGGGAAGTCCAGAACCAGGGGACACAGTCTAAGGATAAGGGGTAAGCCATTTAGGACTGAGATGAGGAGAAACTTCTTCACTCAGAGTTGTTAACCTGTGGAATTCTCTACCGCAGAGAGTTGTTGATGCCGGTTCGTTGGATATATTCAAGAGGGAGTTAGATGTGGCCCTTACGGCTAAAGGGATCAAGAGGTATGGAGAGAAAGCAGGAAAGGGGTACTGAGGTGAATGATCAGCCATGATCTTATTGAATGGTGGTGCAGGCTCGAAGGGCTGAATGGCTTACTCCTGCACCTATTTTCTATGTTTCTATCTAAATATTGATTGGGCTAACCTAACTGGTAGCAAGCGGTGGAGGATGATTTCCTGGAGTGTATTAGGGATGGTTTTCTAGACCAATATGTTGAGGAACCAGAGAGCTGAGCATCCTAGACTGGGTGATGTGTAATGAGAAGGGATTAATTAGCAATCTTGTTGTGCGAGGTCCCTTGGGAAAGAGCGACCATAATATGGCAGAATTTCTTATAAAGATGGAGAGTGACAAAGTTAATTCAGAAACTAGGGTCCTGAACTTAAGGAAAGGTAACTTTGATGGTATGAGGCGCGAATTGGCTAGATTAGACTGACAAATGATACTTAAAGGGTTGACGGTGGATAGGCAATGGCAAACCTTTAAAGATCATATGGACGAACTTCAGCAATTGTATATCCCTGTCTGGAGTAAAAATAAAATGGGGAAGGTGGCTCAACCATGGCTAACAAGGGAAATTAAGGATAGTATTAATTAGAAGGAAGAGGCATACAAATTAGCTAGAAAGAGCAGCAAACCGGAGGACTGGGAGAATTTTCGAATTCAGCAGAGGAGGACAAAGGGTTTAATTAAGAGGGAAAAAATAGAGTAAGAGAGGAAGCTTGCCGGAAACATAAAAACTGACTGCAAAAGCTTCTAAAGATATGAGAAAAGAAAAAGATTAGTGAAGACAAACGTAGGTCCCTTGCAGTCGGATTCGAGTGAATTTATAATGGGGAACAAAGAAATGGCAGACCAATTGAACACATACTTTGGGTCTGTCTTCACAAAGGAAGACACAAATAACCTTCCGGATGTACTAGGGGACCGAGGGTCTAGTGAGAAGGTGGAACTGAAGGATATCCTTATTAGGCGGGAAATTGTGTTCGGGAAATTGATGGGATTGAAGGCCGATAAATCCCTAGGGCCTGATAGTCTACATCCCAGAATACTTAAGGAAGTGGCCCTAGAAATAGTAGATGCATTGGTGATCATTTTCCAACAGTCTATCGACTCTGGACCAGTTTCTATGGACTGGAAAGTTGCGAATGTAACACCACTTTTTAAAAAAGGAGGGAGAGAGAAAATGGGTAATTATCGACCGGTTAGCCTGACATCGGTGGTGGGGAAAATGTTGGAATCAATCATTCAGGATGAAATAGCAGCGCATTTGGCGAGCAGTGATAGGATTGATCCAAGTGAGCATGGATTTATGAAAGGGAAATCATGCTTGACAAATCTTCTGGAATTTTTTGAGGATGTAACTAGTAGAGTGGACAAGGGAGAACCAGTGGATGTGGTGTATTTGGACTTTCAAAAGGCTTTTGACAATGTCCCACACAGGAGATTGGTGTGCAAAATCAAAGCACATGGTATTGGGGGGTAATATTCTGACGTGGATAAAGACCTGGTTGGCAGACAGGAAGCAGAGAGTCGGGATGAACAGGTCCTTTTCGGAATGGCAGGCAGTGACTAGTGGGGTGCCGCAGGGCTCAGTGCTGGGACCCCAGCTCTTTACAATATATATTAATGATTTAGATGATGGAATTGAGTGTAATATCTCCAAGTTTGCAGATGCCACTAAACTTGGTGGCGGTGTGAGCTGTGAGGAGGACACTAAGAGGCTGCAGGATGACTTGGACAGTTTAGGCGAGTGGGCAAATATATGGCAGATGCAGTATAATGTGGATAAATGTGAGGTTATCCACTTTGGGGGCAAAAACATGAAGGCAGAATATTATCTGAATGGCGGCAGATTAGGAAAAGGGGTGGTGCAGCGAGACGTGGGTGCCATGGTTCATCAGTTGGAAGTTGGCATGCAGGTACAGCAGGCGATGAAGAAGGCGAATGGTATATTGGCCTTCATAGCAAGGGGATTTGAGTATAGGAGCAGGGAAGTCTTGCTGCAGTTGTACAGGGCCTTGGTGAGGCCCCGCCTGGAATATTGTGTTCAGTTTTGGTCTCCTAATCTGAGGAAGGACGTTCTTACTATTGAGGGAGTGCAGCGAAGGATCACCAGACTGATTCCAGGGATGGATCGACTGACATATGAGGAGAACTGGATCAATTGGGCCTTTATTCGCTGAAGTTTAGAAGGATGAGAGGGCATCTCATAGAAACATATAAGATTCTGACTGGACTGGACAGGCTAAATGCCGGAAGAATGTTCCCGATGTTGGGGAAGTCCAGAACCAGGGGACATACTCTTAGGATAAGGGGTGAGCCATTTAGGACTGTGATGAGGAGAAACTTCTTCACTCAGAGAGTTGTTAACCTGTGGAATTCCCTGCCTCAGAGAGTTGTTGATGCCAGTTCATTGGATATATTCAAGAGGGAGTTAGATATGGCCCTTACGGCTAAAGGGATCAAGGGGTATGGAGAGAAAGCAGGAAAGGGGTACTGAAGGAATGATCAGCCATGATCTTATTGAATGGTGGTGCAGGCTTGAAGGGCTGAATAGCCTACTCCTGCACCTATTTTCTATGTTTCTGTGTTTCTATAAGAGCTCAATCAGACAAAAATTGACACCGAGCCAAAGAAGGAGGCGTTCGGATAGGTGACCAAATGTTTGATCAAAGAGGTAGGTTTTAAGCAACGTCTTAAAGTGAAGGGAAATTGATGTCAATTAATTTTAATGGGTGGACAATCACAGGCTGCGATTTCTTGTCATGTGCTCGCCGTGAGTGCTGATGCCTGCTGGAAACACGGTAATGTCAAATCCGCCCCAGTGCACAATCTTTATTCGACTCATGCTGCCGTAGCTGAATTGTTGAATTCTGAGGCTCCCCACAGAGCAATGAAAAGCTTGATGCCTTCCGTTTGTCAAAGTCACATTAGAACATAAGAAATAGGAGCAGGAGTAGGCCACTTGGGCACTCAATAAGATAATGGCTGATCTTTTACCTCAACTTTACTTGTCTGCACTATCCCCATATCCCTCGATTCCCTTAATATCCAAAAATCTATTGATCTCTGACTTTAATACGCTCAATGACTGAGCTTCCACACCCCTACTTTGGTAAAGCGGGAATCCAGTTTGTCCATCCACAGAGATGCAGAACCCAGCCCAAATTGCAGGGACCTGGCCATGATCACAGTCGGGCTGGTCACCCATGTCTCTAAGGGTCTTCTTATTAGGCAGTCCCTCGGAGTCGAGGTTGACTTACACTTCAGTGAAGGTGTTGACGATGGTTTGGAGTTCGATCTCTGAGTGTGCGCAAATGCAAGCGTCACCTGAATACTGTTATTCAATTCATTCATTCATTCATAGGCAGTCCCTCAAAATCGAGGAAGACTTGCTTCCACTCTAAAAGTGAGTTCTCAGGTGACTGTACAGTCCAATACGGGAATTACAGTCTCTGTCACAGCTGGGACAGACAGTGGTTGAAGGAAAGGGTGGGTGGGGAGTCTGGTTTGCCGCACGTTGCTTCCGCTGCCTGCACTTGTTTTCTGCATTCTCTCGGTGACGAGACTCGAGGTAATTCAATGACAGAGGATGGGACGACCTTGGATCTGGACTGGAGGCGAAGGAGGTTGAACAATTTCCTGCTTGTTCTGTAGATTAGCTCCACTCCAGCCGAGAGCTTATTGTGGGTGAGCTGGAGCATTGCAGTGAGGAAGATCGAGAAGAGCGTTGGTGCAATGACACAGCCTTGCTTGGGTGCACTTGCAAACTACCCCTCCTTCCCCCCCACCCCCCCCCGATCATCTCACCCTATCAGGAGGATGGCAAGACCCTTAAGGATGAGTTTATCGAGTGTATTCGGGATGGTTTCTTAGAACAATACCTTGTGGAACCAACCAGGGAGCAGGCTATTTTAGATCTGGTAATGTGTAATGAGATAGGATTAATTAATGATCTCATAGTAAATGATCATCTTGGGAAGAGTGATCATAGCGTGTTAAAATTTCAAATTCAATTTGAGGGTCTGAAACTAGTGTCCTAAACTTAAATAAAGGCAATTACAAAGTTGCAATGAAGACAGAGTTGGCTAAAGTGGACTGGTAAAATAGACAAAAGGCTAATACAGTCAATAAGCAGTGGCAGACATTTAAGGAGATATTTCATAATTCTCAGCAAAGATATATTCCAGTGAGAAAGAAACAAAGAAATACTCAATGAGAAGAATCCATGGCAAACTAAGGATGTTAAGGATGGTATCAAATTGAAAGAAAAGACATACAATGTTGCAAAGATTAGTGGTAGGCCACAGAATTGGGAAATCTTTTGAAACCAGCAAAGGATGACTAAAAATATAATAAAGAAGGAGAAGATAGATTATGAGAGTAAACCTGCAAGAAATGCAAAAATAGACAGTAAAAGCTTCTACAGGTATATAAAAAGGAGGGTAGAAGGTGGGAGTTGTTTAGGGAGCTCCCACCCCAGTGGCCATCTTCACAAAGCATGCAGAAATCAAGCGCAGGCTGCAGAAAGAGAGTGCGGCAAATCAATCCCACCCACCCCTTCTCTCAACGACTATCTGTCCCACCTGTGACAGGGACTGTGGTTCTCGTATTGGACTGTACAGCCACCTAAGGACTCATGTTAAGAGTGGAAGCAAGTCTTCCTCGATTCCGAGGGACTTCCTATGATGATGATGATGATGAAGATATAAAAAGGAAGAGAGTAGCTAAAGTAAACATTGATCCCTTAGAGAATAAGACTGGGGAATTAATAATGGGGAACAGGGAAATTGCAGATTCTTTGAACAACTGTTTTGTATTGGTCTTCACGGTAAGAGACATAAAAGCATCCAAATTGTTGTGTATCTGTAAAGCATGCACTCCCATGTTCCGCCACCAAGGAGCGCATCCCCTGAAGTCCCAAGGGATCCCAGCATCCCTTGGGAGCACTATATATAAGCCGGCCCCTAACGCCTGTTCCTCACTCTGGAGTGTCTTACTAAAGACTGAGGTCAATGTTACTTTAACCTCCCTGTGTGCAGTCTCATCTGTGTTAGGAACACAATACGAATAATAATTGATAATCAAGGGACTAAAGGGAGGAGGAACTTAAAGCAATCATTATCTCTAGAGAAAAAGTACTAGGCAAACAAATGGAACTAAAGGTGGACAAGTCCCCTGGACCTGATGGCCTGCATCCTTAAAAGATATGACTGCAGAGATAGTAGATGCATTGATTGTAATCTACCAAAATTACCTAGATTCTGGAAAGTTCCCAGCTGATTGGAAAACCACAAATGTAACACTCCTATTCAAGAAAGGAGGGAGACAGAAAGCAAGAAACTATAGACCAGTTGGCCTTGGGAAATTGCTGGAATCCATTATTAAGGATGTAGTAGCAGGACAGTTAGAAAATCATAATACAATCAAGCAGAGTCAATATGGTTTTATGAAAGGGAAATGGTGTTTGACAAATTTACTAGAGTTTTTTGAGGATGTAATGAGCAGGTTAAAGGGGAACCAGTAGATGTAATGTATTTGGATTTCCAGAAGGTATTCGATAAGGTGCCACATAAAATGTTACTGCTCATGGGGTTGGGGGTAATATATTAGCATGAATAGAGGATTGGTTAACTAACAGAAAACAAAGAGTTAGGATACATGGTAATTTTCAGCTTGCTAAACTGTAACTAGTGGGGTGCCACACAATCAGTGTTGGGGCCTCAACTATTTACAATCTTTATTAATGACTTGGATGAAGGGAACGAGTGTACTGTAGCCAAATTTGTTGTTGATACAAAGATAGGTGGGAAAGCAAAGGGATATAGATAGGTTAAGTGAGTGGGCAAAAAATTGGCAGATGGAGTATAATGTGGGAAAATGTGTGGTCATCCACTCTGGTAGGAAGAATAAAAAGGAAATTATTATTTAAATGGAAAGAAACTACAAAATGCTGCAGTACAGAGGGATCCAGGGATCTTCGTACATGAAACACAAAATGTTAGCATGTAGGTACAGCAAGTAAGTCGGAAGGTAAATGGAATGTTGGCCTTTATTGCAAGGGGGATGGAGTATAAAAGTAGGGAAGTCTTGCTACAACTGTTGGTGAGACCATACCTGGAGTACTGTGTACAGTTTTGGCTTCATCATTTAAGGAGGGATATATTTGCATTGGAGGTAGTCCAGAGAAGGTTCACTAGGTTGATTCCTGTGATGAAGAGTATGTCTTATGAAGAAAGGTTGAGCAGGTTAGGCCTATACTCATTAGAGTTCAGAAGAATGAGTGGTGATCTTATTGAAGCACAATGACAATTTGGTGTCATCCGCAAATTTAGAAATTGTGTTTTTGATTCCAAAGTGTAAATCCTTAATATAAATTGTGAACAACAGTGATCCCAGCACTGATCCTTGTGGAACACCACTACCTACCTTCAGCCACTGTAAATAGCTACCTCATCCTCTTTTACTTGTCTGCAGTCTTTGACACGGTTGACCACTTTATCCTTCACCAACGCTTCTGCATTGTCATCCAGCTGGGTGGGACTGCACTCGCCTGGTTCCATTCTTATCTAGCTAATCGTAGCCAGAGAATCACCTGCAATGGCTTCTCTTCCCATATCTACATCGTTACCTCTGGTGTCCCCCAAGGATCTATCCTTGGCCGCCTCCTATTTCTCATCTACATGTTGCCTTTTGGCGACATCATCTGGAAACACAGCGTCAGTTTCCACATGTGCGCTGATGACATGCAGTTCTATCTCACTATCACTTCTCTCGACCCCTCCATGGTCTCTAAATTGTTAGACTGCTTGTCCGATGAGCAGAATTTTTCTCCAATTGAATATCGGGAAGACCGAAGCCATTGTTTACGGTCCCCACCACAAACTCCGTTCCCTAGCCACTGACTCCAAATCTTTCCCCAACTCTTATCTGAGGCTGAACCATACTGTTCACAACCTTGGTGTCATATTTGACCCTGAAATGAGCTTTCGACCACCTATCTGCAGCATAACTAAGACCGCATATTTCCACCTCCGTAACATTGCCCGTCTCCGCCCTTGCCTCACCTCAACCGCTGCTGAAGCCCTCATCCATGCCTTTGTTACCTCTAGACTTGACTGTGCCATTTCATGGCTGGCCTCCCACATTCTAACCTACATAAGCTAGAGATGATCCAAAACTCGGGTACCTGTGTCTTAACTCGCACCAAGTCCCCCTCACCCATCACCCCTGTTCTTGCTGACCTACATTGGCTCCCAGTTAAGCAACACCTCAATTTCAAAATTCTCATCCTTATTTTTAAATCCCTCCATGGCCTCGACTCCCCCCCTCATCTCCATAATCTCCTCCAGCCCCACAACCACCCCCCCGCCGAGTTATCTGCACACCTCTAATTCTGCCCTCTTAAGCATCTCATATTATAATCTCTCAACCATTGGTGGCCGTGCCTTCTGTTGCCTAGGCCCCAAGCTGTGGAACTCCCTGCCTAAACCTCTCTACCTCTTTATCTCTTTTTCCTCCTTCAAGACACTCCTTAAACATATCTCTTTGACCAAGCATTCGGTCACCTGCGCTAATTTGTACTTATGCGATACGACCGATCACAGGGATTTGCTCTCCTGAGTAGTCTCACAACTCTATCTTCCGCTTCTCCAGTGGAAAATCCTGTAACTTGTCGAGATAAATCCACTACTATGCTCACGGATGCACCAGTGGCGATTTCCATGGGTATCTTGGTTTCTGTAACGTCTACTTGGATGACGATACTAATTATGGTGAAAAACATTTCTAGCCACTCCATATACGCTCC
Source organism: Pristiophorus japonicus (assembly GCF_044704955.1). NCBI lineage: Eukaryota > Metazoa > Chordata > Chondrichthyes > Pristiophoridae > Pristiophorus > Pristiophorus japonicus. Next base: position 24,864,118 of record NC_091978.1, on the reverse strand, counting down.
GATAGACTCTCAGTCACGATGGAACTCACCCAAGTGCCTTATTATTCCCATAGGCATGGCCATTTGGACTCACATTTCAGTCAAGTGTGCTTGAGATTTACCTTGCATTTCTAGCTGTGCTGCAAAACAAAGAACCTCTCAAAGCCTCTCTTTTGGTTGGCAGAAACATCCACCAACAAAAATTTCAGCCAGGGAATCCGATTATCCTATCCTCGTTCGCCAATGTGATATATTCTTTACAACATCACCAACACACACATTACACAAGATGGCTCTTACTGAAAACTGTCATCATGTGACTTGTTACATGACACTTCTATTGTATACATCAGCAGTTGCATTATCACATTGGTCCACTAGGTGGAGCAGTATTCCACTAGGCGTAGCTCTATATTACAGATAAGGAGATGAATAAGAGGCAGAAAGTAAGAGTAAATGGATGATTTTTGATTGGCAGATTGTGTTTACTGGTGTGTTCCACAGATCTTTGCTGGGATCTCTTTTGTTTTTCATTTAGGTGTAAATGATTTGGACATGATGTCAATGTTTTCCAATGATACCAAATTAAAGCACATGATAAACTGCAATGTATGGGATTGCAGGAGAACATACACGAGTTAGCAGAGTGAGCAGAAAAGTGACAGGTGTAGTCCAATTTATAGAAATGCGAAGTGCGAGATCGTAGAAAGAACTAACTGTGAAAGTAATTTTATCCTAAATCGTAAGATTCTTAACACATTAGAGGAACAGAGAAATCTATGAGTGAAATACATAGATAGTTAAAGGTAGGAGTGTCGATAGACAAAGCTCATAAAACAGCAAATGGGCTTTGGGGTTAAATATCGAGGGCTGCTACAGATTTTGTGTCTGCCTTCGATCTTCTGTTGGGTTCAGTGCTGCTGGTCCCTCCCATAAGTGATCTCCATGTTTTATTTTTCAGAGTGTTCCTGCACTGGCCAATATCTAAACCTATTAATAACATTACCTGGGGATGCAACAATATCACCCCCTTGCGATCTGAACTGTTATCATGGTCCCGATTTTAACTGCCCCTACCTGGTGGAACTTGGGCTAGGTAAGGGAGGGGGCAGTTATAATAACGGGGTCACTTACTCCCATCAATCCCACCTCTTTCCCGCCATTATGACTGGCGAGCATAACACCCATGGGGAGGAAGTGAGATCATTTTTTAAATATGGAGGTCGGAACCGATGATGTCATCAGAACCCGAACTGCAATTTCTAGCTGAGCCTTAAAATCGGCAGAGTCTCCAGGTCTTGGCCCTACTGCGTATTCCCCACCCAATCGCACACCCACTCACCCTCTCCGACTCCTTGTTAATATCAGGGCAAATGTCTTTCACGTGTCCTCATGTGTAACACTCTAATTCTTTGGTGAATGGATTGAAAACGCTTTATTGAGATGAGGTCAGAGGTGAATCATTAAGTCCCACTCTTGACATTATATTGCAAGGGAAGGTCAATGATGAAGCAACACCATCCAGGACAAAGCAGCCCGCTTGATCGGCACCCCAGCCACCTCCTTGAACATTCACTCCCTCCATCACCGGCGCACCGTGGCTGCAGTGAGTACCATCTACAAGATGCACTGCAGCAACTCGCTAAGACTTCTTCGGCAGCACCTCCCAAACCCACGACCGCTACCACCTAGAAGGACAAGGGCAACAGGCGTATGGGAACACCATCATCTCCAAGTTCCCCTCCAAGTCACACACCATCCTGACTTGGAAATATATCGCCATACCTTCGTCATCGCTGGGCCAAAATCCTGGAACTGCCTCCCTAACAGCACTGTGGGAGTATCTTCACCACACGGACTGCAGCGGCTCAAGAAGGTGGCTCACCACCACCTTCTGAATGGCAATTAGGAATGGGTAATAAGTGTTGGGCTTTCCAGTGATGCTCAGGAATGAATAAATAGAAAACTGAAGATAGTTGGGCTTAGGATGCTGGCTTGAGAAGTTCCTGCAATAATATCCAGGGGCTGCAATGTTTGACCTTCAATAATCATGACCGTTTTTCTGTGTGTCAGCCATGACTCTGGCCATTGGAGGCTTTGCCCTTTGACACTCATTGCACTCTACGTTATTAGTAAGTAGTTGTTATTTGAGGGAGCTTGCTGTGCGTAAAGTGGCAGCCATGTTTCCTATATTACAAGTGACTACACTTCCAAAGTATTTAATTGGCTGTAAAGCACTTTGGGACAACCTGAGGTTATGAAAGACGCTTCAAAATTGTGTGATTCTTCCTTATTTGATGGCACTATATATTATTGTAACTATCACTTTCCTAACACTAACATCCCAATAGTGGATAATCGAGGGGCTATAGGTGGGGAGGAATTAATACAATCATTATCACTAATGAAGTCAGACTCGGTAAAATAATGGGACTAAAGGCGTACAAGTCCCCTGGACCTGATGGCTTACATCTTAGGGTCTTAAAAGAGGTGGCTGCAGAGATAGTGGATGTAATCTGCCAAAATTCCCTGGATTCTGGGGCAGTCCCAGCGGATTGCAAAACCGATAAACTATAGACCTGTTAGCCTAATATCTGTCGTTGGGAAAATGCTAGAGTCCATTATTAAGGAAGCAGTAGCATGACATTTGGAAAAGCATAATTCAATCAAGAAGAGTCAGAATGGTTTTATAAAAGGGAAATCATGTTTGACAAATTTGTTGGAGTTCTTTGAGGATGTAATGAGCAGGGTGGGTAAGGGGGAACCAGCAGATGTGGTTTATTTGGATTTCCAGAAGGCATTCGATAAGGTGCCATATAAGAGGTTACTGCACAAGATAAAAGTTCACTGCATTGGGGGTAATATATTAGCATGGATAGAGGATTAGCTAACTAACAGAAAACAGAGAGTCGGGATAAATGGGTCATTTTCCGGTTGGCAATCAGTAACTAATAGGGTGCCACAGGGATCGGTGCTAGGTCCTCAACTAATTTACAAACTATATTAATGACTTGGATGAAGGGACCGAGAGTACTGTAGCCAAGTTTGCTGATGATACAAAGATGGGTGGGAAAGCAAATTGTGAGGAGGACACAAAGATTCTGCGGAAGGATAAAGACAGGCTAAGTGAGTGAGCAAATATCTGGCAGATGGAATATAATGTGGGAAAATGTGATGCTATCCACTTTGACAGTAAAAATAGAAAAGCAAATTACAATTTAAATGGAGAAAAATTGCAAAGTGTTGCAAGTCAGAGGGACCTGGGGGTCCTTGTGCATGAAACACAAAAAGTTAGTATGCAGATACAGCAAGTGATCAAGAAGGCAAATGGAATGTTGGCCTTTATTACAAGGGGGATAGAGTATAAAAGCAGAGAAGTCCTGCTACAACTGTACAGAGTATTGGTGAGGCCACACCTGGAGTACTACGTGCAGTTTTGGTCTCTGTATTTAAGAAAGGATATACTTGCATTGGAGGCTGTTCAGAGAAGGTTCACTAGGTTGATTCCGGAGATGAGGGGGTTGACTTATGAGGATAGGTTGAGCAGGTTGGGCCTCTCTCTCTGTCTCTGTCAGTGTCTCTCTCTGTGTTTCTGACAGCGAGGGGTGGGGGGAGAGAGGGAGGAAGGGGGAGAAGGGAGGGGGTGGAGTGGAGGGAGGAGAGGAGGGGGGAGGGAGAGGGGAGAGGAGGGGCGAGGGAGGGAGAAGAGGAGGGGGAGGGAGGGGGAGAGGAGAGGGGAGGGATAGGGAAAGGAGGGGCGAGGGAGGGGGGAGAGAAGGGGAGGGGGAAGGACTGAACGGGAGGGGGGGGAGGCTGAACGGGCCCCACCGCGACGTGGAAGCCGGGCCGCCGCGGAGGACTTCAGGCTGGGCCTGCCCCCAGCGAGATGTCGGGCGGGCGGGCGGGCCCCACCGCCGACGTGGAGGGGGGAGGAGTGGGGGAGAGGAGGGGGTAGAGGAGAGGGGAGGGAGGGGGGAGAGGAGGGGGAAGGAATGAACAGGAGCGGGGGGTGGGGGGGAGCTGAACGGGAGGGAAGCCCGAGTCCCGATCTTCAATGCCCAGTGAGCCCATTCGGCCAGGGCTAAGGCCGGCGTGCCTCGGGCCCCTCCCACACAACCTGCACAGATTGGGGCTATGAGGAGCTACTGCACATGCGCGCACACTCTAGAGCGCATGTGCAGAGGTTCCAGCACTGTTTTCAGTGCCGGGACCTGGCCCCCATGTGTTCTGCTGCGCTGCACCAAGGGCCTGAACAACCAGACAGCGGAGGTGCGCCGTTCTAACCCTGGGGACAAACCTGGGCCCTAGATCTCTCTTTCCTCCTTTAAGATGCTCCTTAAAAGCTACCTCCTTGATCTGCCGTTATTTCTTCTTATGTGGCCTGTTTTTTTTTTGTCTTATAACACTCCTGTGAAGAGCCTTGGGACGTTTCAGTACGTTCACGGCGCTATGTAAATAGAAGTTGTTGTTGTTGTTGATTCTGTGAATGAACCAAATTGGTTGGCCAGGCCACGGACATGATAGCGGAGGCCTCAGTAAGAAGGCTGAGTAATATCATCCACTCATCGCTTTTTGTTTTGACCTGTGCACTCACGCTGGGCTTCACCGTGGTTGAGGACAGGGAGGTTTATGGAGCCTCTGCCTCCCTTTCGATGCCCGGTTGTTCACCACCATTCACAACTGGATGTGGTCGGGCCACGTAGCTGTCCTCTGATCTGATGAATAAGTGTTTGCCGAAGATGAAAATCAAGGGTTCCTGGTTAGAGTAGATGGCTCCAGTTGAAGAGGTTTCACCGGTGCTGGCAAGTGTGCCAAATGTACGTCCGTGTTGCACTCTCTACCATTCTACACGAAATGCTAACCTATCTTTCTCTTTCAGATGCTGATCCATTCACCACGGATTTGCAGCATTTAATGCTTTTAATTCCTATTTCTAGCAGTCACTTCCCTTCGTACCCAGACTTTCCTACACCCCATACTCATGCACTTCTCACGAGCAGATCGTTTCCAAACCGTTCCCCCCACTGCCACACCACCCCCTCCCGCTCGTTTAAAGTTTAATCCGTAATCTGTTTCTTTCGTACACCGAGCCACCCCCCCCCCCCCCACTCCCATTGTTCGCCTTCAAATACTGGTATCTCATTACAGTAAAACCGGCTCAAACTTATTAAAAATTGACTGCGGCAGCACAAGCTTTATCTGGAGTTGTTATTCTGCCGTCAAATTAAAGGGCTAAGTCAGCTCACTTATCTGCGCTTCAGGCCCTGAATAAGACCAACTATCAAAAAGAAAACGTAATGGCACTGTAACAATGTCCTCTGCAAACCGTCGACCTCACAAAAGATGTCTTGTTCTATGCATATTGTTTTTCTCTCTCACTCGCTCAGCGTTAAGTCACAGCTTTGTCGGTAGCTGCGCTGTTGTGAAAGCTGGCCGGGACACCAGGCAATCTTTTGCTGCAGGGACTTGTTCGAACAGAGGAGAAAGAAAGAGAGAGAGAGAGATAATGTCAAGCTTTCCAGGGGCGAGTGGGATTATTCGTTTTAAATAAACCCTTTGTAGTCGCTGTGTTGAGGTGCGGGTGGGTGAGCATGTCAGTGAGTGTGGTACACTCAACCAGTCCCAATCATATCAGCGATTGGTGGTTCTGGCACAACATTAGACGATCACTGATATTCTTTTCTTTATTACATGAATCTTACAGGGGTTATTATCGGATACCTCATCCCCCAGCAATCACTGACAAAAGAACTATATGTTGGGCTTTACTTATAATTGAGGAACTGCTTTGACAAAGGCACTTTAAATTACTCCCCTCCTCCCCTACCCCACCCAATCACCTTCTGGCCCAAGATCCCTCCTGTCAACTTAGAAAGGCAGTAAAAGGCAGACGAGAATTTTAACAATTGTATTGAAATTGTATTGTTTGTTCTGATTTAAATGAATCTGCTTCGGAAATGTAAAAAAAAGAGTTACATTTGTATAGCGCCCTTCACGACCACCGAACATCTCAAAGTGCTTTACAACCAAAGAATTATTTTTTTTTTACGTATAATCACTGCTGTAATGCGACGTCATCAGGACCCAGGTTGCCGTTTGGAGCGTGGGCAGGAGCATCGGCGGGGCCCTGGTAAAGCAGAGGAGCGGGAAGGGTCGTGGCGGACTTGCGACGAGTGATCAGGGCGGAGGAGTGATGAGGGATCATGGCTGAGATTTGGTGGGTGATCGTGACGGAGGTTCAGCGAATGTTTGGTGTGGCAGGAAATCGCGGCGGAGGTGCGGCGAGAGTTTTTGTGGCGGAGGAGCGGTGAGGGATTGTGGCGGAGGTGCAGCGAATGTTTGTGGCGGAGGAGCAGCGAGAGATTGTGGCGGAGGTGCAGCGAATGTTTGTGGCGGAGGAGCAGCGAGAGATTGTGGCGGAGGTGCAGCGAATGAGGGTATGGGGCCCAGAAGAGGCTCCAGGTCTCCAGTCGTCCTGGTTAATCCTTGCCACTGGACCAAGACCTAGCTCTGTCAAGCCCGTGTGATTGCTGATGTGTAACGGTCACCACACGTTAAAAAAATCCACGCACAGGCATTTTCCACCCCCTCAACTGGAGTTCAGGACTGGTATATCGGGTCCTTCATTGAAACATCTGTGAACTCATGTGGAAGCAAGTCATCCTGGTTCGAAGGACCGCCTATGATTGGGGTGGGATATCACTCCATTGCTATGTCTGTAATTGGCCCACTAATGCTATCGTAGAATCATAGAAATTTACAGCACGGAATGAGGCCATTTCGGCCCATCGTGACCGCGCCGGCTGACCAAGAGCTATCCAGCCTAATCCCACTTTCCAGCTCTTGATCCATATCCCTGCAGGTTACGGCACTTCAAGTGCACATTCAAGTATTTTTTAAATGTGGTGAGGGTTTCTGCCTCTACCACCCTTTCAGGTCGTGAGTTCCAGATCCCCACCACCCTCTGGATGAAGAAATTTCCCCTCATATCTCCTCTAAACCTCCCCCTAATTACATTAAATCTATGCCCCCCTGGTTGCTGACCCCTCTGCCAAGGGAAACAGATCCTTCCTATCCACTCTATCCAGGCCCATCATAATTTTATACACCTCAATCAGGTCTCCCCTCAGCCTCCTCTGTTGCAAAGAAAACTGACCCAGCATCTCCAATTTTGCCTCATAGCCAAAATTCTCCAGTCCAGGCAACATACTTGTAAATTTCCTCTGCACCCTTTCCAGTGCAATCACATCTTTCCTGGAATGTGGTGACCAGAACTGCACACAGTACTCCAGCTGCGCCTAACCAGTGTTTTTCATAGTTCAAGCATAACCTCCTTGCTTTTGTATTCCATGCCTCAACTGAAAAAGGCAAGTATTCCATATGCCTTCTTAACTACCTTATCTACCTGGCCTGCTACCTTCAGGGATCTGTGGACCGGCACTCCAAGGTCTCTTTGTTCCTCTACACTTTTCAGTGTGATACCATTTAATGTGTATTCCCTTGCCTTGTTGGACCTCCTCAAATGCATTACCTCACACTTATCTGGATTGAATTCTATTTGCCACGGTTCTGCCCACCTGACCAGTACATTGATATCTTCCTGCAATCCACACAGCCTATTTTAGTTTCATCTGCAAACTTCTTAATCATACCTCCAACATTCAAGTCCAAGTCATTTATATATACCACAAAAAGCAAGGGTCCCAGCACTGAGCCCTGCGGAACCCCACTGCAGAACCCCAGCCTTCCAGTGACAAAAACCCCCATCAACCATTACCCTTTGCTTCCTGCCTCTGAGCCAACTTTGCATCCCACTTGCCATCAGCCATTAGGTCATCAGCTTTAACAGGAAAACAAAGGTGTCCTCTATTTTATTTAAAATTTGGCAGAAGAAAAATTCAATGATTTGGACTCAGGAATTGGAGGTTCGGCCTCGAAATTTGCAGATGTACCAAATTGAGTGGTAAGAACAGGAGATACAACAACTGGCTTATAGCCATGATATGCGAGGATTCTTCATTGCAGTCAAGGCCACCTACGGTCCAAACTCCCAAGGCCCGACTGCGGCAACTACAGGGGAATCTCCCTGCTATCAGCCACTGGAAAGGTTGTCGCTAGAGTTCTCCTCAATTGACTTCTCCCTGTGGCCGAGAAGCTCCTCCCGGAATCACAGTGCTGATTTTGTCCCCTACGGGGTACAACGGACATGATCTTTGCAGCGCGAAGGCTGCAGGAAAAATGCAGAGAACAGCGCCAGCACTTATACATGGCCTTGTTCGATCTTACAAAGGCCTTTGACACTGTCAACCGTGAGGGTCTATGGAGCATCCTCCGTTTCGGATGCCCCCAAAAGTTTGGCAACCTCCTTCGCCTGCTTCACGATGACATGCAGGCCGTGATCCTTACCAACAGATCCATTACAGACTCAATTCACGTTCGGACCAGGGTCAAACAGGGCTGCATCATCGCTCCAACCCTCTTCTCAATCTTCCTCGCTACCAGGCTCCACCTCACAATCAACAAGCTCCCCACTGGAAGTGGAACTAAACTACAGAACCTGTGGGAAGCTGTTTAACCTACGCCGCCTCCAGGCCAGGCCCAAGATCACCCCAACCTCTGTCGTTGAGCTGCAGTATGCGGACGATGCCTGCATCTACGCACATTCAGAGGCTGAACTCCAGGATATAGTCAATGTATTCACTGAGGTGGATGAAAGCATGGGCCTTACGCTTAACATCCATAAGACAAAGGTCCTCCACCAGCCTGTCCCCGCCACACAGCACTGCCCTCCAATCATCAAGATTCGCGGCTTGGCCCTTGACAACGTGAACAATTTCCCATATCTCGGGAGCCTCTTATCAACAAAGGCAGACATTGATGCGGAGATTCAACATCACCTCCAGTGTGCCAGTGCAACCTTTGGCCGTCTGAGGAAAAGAGTTTTTGAAGACCTGGCCCATAAATCTACCACCAAGCTCATGGTCTACAGGGCTGTAGTAATACCCGCCCTCCTGTATGGATCTGAGGCATGCACGATGTATAGAAGGCACCTCAAGTGACTGGAGATATATCACCAACCTGTTGTGTATCTATAAAGCATTCACTCCCATGTTCAGCCACTCTGGATTCGGGGATCTGAACCCAACTCCCTTTCGATCGGCTGAGGGCAATGGAGGCCATCGCACGTCCCTTCGGAACGGTGTTCGCCTATCTCTTAGGACCGACTGACCCATGTTCAACTGCTGTTCACATGGAACCCTTCCAGGCTGTTCACCTTGGAGACCTGCTGTGGATATGGGTACGGCCCGGCGCGGGATTTACACCATCTCCCCCGGATTTTTAAGGGCCAGCGAGAGTTCACCGGACGCCGCCGGAACCGCGACGCTTTCCAAGGCATGGGCCCCTCCCTCGGGGTGAACCTATTCCAGGGCGCCCTGCCCTTCACAAAGAAAAGAGAACTCCTCTCGGGGCTCCCGCCAGCTTCTCCGGGATCGTTTGCGTTACCGCACTGGACGTCGTGAGGCGCCTGTCTCCGCCAGCAGGTCTCCAAGGTGAACAGCCTCTGGCATGTGGAGAAGGGATCCATGTGAACAGCAGTTGAACATGGGTCAGTCGGTCCTAAGAGATAGGCGAACACCGTTCCGAAGGGACAGGTGATGGCCTCCATTGCCCTCAGCCGATCGAAAGGGAGTCGGGTTCAGATCCCCGAATCCGGAGTGGCGGAACATGGGAGTGCATGCTATACAGATACACAACACCAATGATGTCTCCAAAAGATCCTGCAAATCCCCTGGGAGGACAGGTGCACCAACATCAGTGTCCTTGTCCAGGTTAACATCCCCAGTATTGAAGCACTGACCACACTCGATCAGCTTCAATGGGTAGGCCACATAATTCGCATGCCTGATACGAGACTCTCTAAGCAAATGCTTTATGCGGAGCTCCTTCATGGTAAACAAGCCAAAAGAGGACAGCGGAAGCGTTACAAGGACACCCTCAAAGCCTCCCTGGTAAAGTGCAACATCACCCCTGACACCTGGGAGACCCTGGCCGAAGACCGCCTGAGGTGGAGAAAGTCCATCCGGGAGGGTGTTGAGTTCTTCGAGTCTCAACGCAAAGAGCGTGAAGAGGTCAAGTGCAGGCAGTGGAAGGAGCGCGCGGCAAACCAGCCCCATCCACCCCTTCCCCCGACGAATGTCTGTTCCAACTGTGACAGAGTCTGTGGCTCTCATATTGGACTGTTCAGCCACCAGAGAACTCACTTTGGGAGTGGAAACAAATCTTGCTCGATTCCGAGGGACTGCCGATGATGATGATGAAGAACAGAAGAACATAAGAATTAGGAGCAGGAGTGGACCATTCAGCCCTTTGAGCCTGCTCCACCAGTCAATGAGATCTTCTACCTCAACTCCACTTTCCCACAGTATCCCCAAATCCCTAGATTCCCTTAATATCCAAAAACCTATTGATCTCAGCCTTGAATGTACACAATAGCTGAGCCTCCACAGCCCTTTGAGGTAGAGAATTCCAAAGATTCACCACCCTCTGAGTAAAGAAATGTCTCCTTATAGAACATAAGAACAGAAGAACATAACATAGAACATAAGAATTAGGAGCAGGAGTAGCCCATCTAGCCCCTAGAGCCTGCTCCGCCATTCAACAAGATCATGGCTGATCTGGCCGTGGACTCAGCTCCACTTACCCGCCCGCTCCCCATAACCCTTAATTCCCTTATTGGTTAAAAATCTATCTATCTGTGACTTGAATACATTCAATGAGCTAGCCTCAAATGCTTCCTTGGGCAGAGAATTCCACAGATTCACAACCCTCTGGGAGAAGAACTTCCTTCTCAACTCGTTTTAAATTGGCTCCCCCGTATTTTGAGGCTGTGCCCCCTAGTTCTAGTCTCCCTGACCAGTGGAAACAACCTCTCTCCCTCTATCTTGTCTATCACTTTCATTATTTTAAATGTTTCTATAAGATCACCCCTCATCCTTCTGAACTCCAACGAGTAAGGACCCAGTCTACTCAATCTATCATCATAAGGTAACCCCCTCATCTCCGGAATCAGCCTAGTGAATCGTCTCTGTACCCGCTCCAAAGCTAGTATATCCTTCCTTAAGTAAGGTGACCAAAACTGCACGCAGTACTCCAAGTGCGGCCTCACCAATACCCTGTACAGTTGCAGAAGGACCTTCCTGCTTTTGTACTCCATCCCTCTCGCAATGAAGGCCAACATTCCATTTGCCTTCCTGATTACCTGCTGCACCTGCAAACTAACTTTTTGGGATTCATGCACAAGGACCCCCAGGTCCCTCTGCACCGCAGCATGTTGTAATTTCTCCCCATTCAAATAATATTCCCTTTTACTGTTTTTTTTCCCCAAGGTGGATGACCTCACACATTCCGACATTGTATTCCATCTGCCAAACCTTAGCCCATTCGCTTAACCTATCTAAATCTCTTTGCAGCCTCTCTGTGTCCTCTACACAACCCGCTTTCCCACTAATCTTTGTGTCATCTGCAAATTTTGTTACACTACACTCTGTCCCCTCTTCCAGGTCATCTATGTATATTGTAAACAGTTGTGGTCCCAGCACCGATCCCTGTGGCACACCACTAACCACCGATTTCCAACCCGAAAAGGACCCATTTATCCCGACTCTCTGCTTTCTGTTAGCCAGCCAATTCTCGATCCATGTTAATACATTTCCACTGACTCTGCGTACCTTTATCTTCTGCAGTAACCTTTTGTGTGGCACCTTATCGAATGCCTTTTGAAAATCTAAATACATCACATCCATCGTTATATCCTCAGAGAATTCCAGTAAATTAGTTAAACATGATTTCCCCTTCATGAATCCATGTTGCGTCTGCTTGATTGCACTATTCCTATCTAGATGTCCCGCTATTTCTTCCTTAATGATAGCTTCAAGCATTTTCCCCACTACAGATGTTAAACTAACCGGCCCATAATTACCTTCCTTTTGTCTGCCCCCTTTTTTAAACAGAGGCGTTACATTAGCTGCTTTCCAATCCGCTGGTACCTCCCCAGAGTCCAGAGAATTTTGGTAGATTATAACAAATGCATCTGCTATAACTTCCACCATCTCTTTTAATACCCTGGGATGCATTTCATCAGGACCAGGGGACTTGTCTACCTTGAGTCCCATTAGCCTGTCCAGCACTATCCCCCTAGTGATAGTGATTGTCTCAAGGTCCTCCCTTCCCACATTCCTGTGACCAGCAATTTCTGGCATGGTTTATGTGTCTTCCACTGTGAAGACCGAAGCAAAATAATTGTTTAACGTCTCAGCCATTTCCACATTTCCCATTATTAAATCCCCTTTCTCATCTTCTAAGGGACCAACATTTACTTTAGTCACTCTTTTCCGTTTTATATATCTGTAAAAGCTTTTACTATCCGTTTTTATGTTTTGCGCAAGTTTACCTTCGTAATCTATCTTTCCTTTCTTTATTGCTTTCTTATTCATTCCTTGCTGTCATTTAAAATTCTCCCAATCTTCTATTTTCCCACTAACCTTGGCCACCTTATATGCATTGGTTTTTAATTTGATACTCTCCTTTATTTTCTTGGTTATCCACGGCTGGTTATCTCTTCTCTTACCGCCCTTCTCTTTCACCGGAATATATTTTTGTTGAGCACTATGAAAGAGCTCCTTAAACGTCCTCCACTGTTCCTCAATTGTGCCACCGTTTAGTCTGTGTTTCCAGTCTACTTTAGCCAACTCTGCCCTTATCCCACTGTACTCCCCTTTGTTTAAGCACACTACTTCCTCACCCTCAAACTGTATTACAAATTCAACCATACTGTGATCACTCATTCCGAGAGGATCTTTTACAAGGAGATCGTTTATTATTCTTGTCTCATTACACAGGACCAGATCTAAGATAGCTTGCTCCCTTGTAGGTTCTGTAACATACTGTTCTAAGAAACAATCCCGTATGCATTCTATGAATTCCTCCTCCAGGCTACCCCATGCGATTTGATTTGACCAATCGATATGTAGGTTAAAATTCCCCATGATTACTGCCGTTCCTTTTTCACATGCCTCCATTATTCCCTTGATTATTGCCCGCCCCACCGTGAAGTTATTATTTGGGGGCCTATAAACTATGCCCACCAGTGACTTTTCCCCCTTACTATCTCTAATCTCCACCCACAATGATTCAACATTTTGTTCATTAGAGCCAATATCGTCTCTCAGAACTGCCCTGATATCATCCTTTATTAACAGAGCTACCCCACCTCCTTTCCCTTCTTGTCTATCTTTCCGAATCGTCAGATACCCCTGTATGTTTAATTCCCAGTCTTGGCCACCCTGCAACCACGTTTCTGTAATGGCCACCAAATCATACCTATTTGTAATGATTTGTGCCATCAACTCATTTACTTTATTTCGAATGCTGCGTGCGTTTAGGTAGAGTGTTTTAATACTAGTTTTTAAACCATGATTTTTAGTTTTGACCTCTCCTGCAGCCCCTTTACATTCAGTGGCCCTTTTTGTTTTTTGCCTTGGGTTTCTCTGCCCTCCACATTTACTCATCTCCTTTCTGTCTTTTGCTTTTGTCTCCTTTTTGTTTCCCTCTGTCTCCCTGCATTGGTTCCCATCCCCCTGCCAGATTAGTTTAACTCCTCCCCAACAGCACTAGCAAACACTCCCCCTCGGACATTGGTTCCGGTCCTGCCTAGGTGCAGACCGTCTGGTTTGTACTGGTCCCACATCCCCCAGAACCTGTTCCAATGCCCCAGGAATTTGAATCCCTCCCTGCTGCACCACTGCTCAAGCCACGTATTCATCTGAGCTATCCTGCGATTCCTCCTCATCTCAGAATATGTGGGAGACTGCACCAAAATACAAGAAGACATAAACAAGCTTTCATAGCAGGTAGATTAATGGAAAATAAAATTCAATATAGCGGATTGTGAAGTGGTGAATTTTGTTTCACCCAGAAGGAATGTTTCAGTCGCTGGATGATGGGTAGGGAGAAGGCGAAAGAGCAGATGTTCTGGATTTTGGCCTGGATTTTACATCTCTTGGGTTTGTTCACCTCTTCCAGGAGATGGGTCTCAGTGGGGAGGGAGTCTGCATCATGATACATAAAGCATTGTCATTGTCCGGGACATGCTAGGTGGACCAGTTAGTCTTTCCCTATTGGACTTTTTCAGATGTTTGGATGTCCTACATTACGACAGTGACTACACATCAAAAGTACGTAGTTGGCTGTAAAGTTGGGATGTCCTGAGGTCATGAACGCACTGTATTAAGTACAAGTCTTTCTTTCTTCATATCCTCCCCTCACCTCTAGCCTCCAATCAATCCGATGTGGCAAATCTTTTCTGTCTCTTTTATCAGTACTAGTCTTCTCATTGTTCCTATGAACTTATTTTTTTTCCCATCCGAAGCTAACATACACCACCCTTCTCCCTGTATCCTAATATTCTGAAGTCAAGCCTCATTGCATGATAGGGGTGAACATGCACTTCTGCATTCAAAAGAATCTAACAGCACAGAAGGAGGCCATTCGGCCCATTGTGCCTGTGCTGGTTCTCTGAAAGATCTATCCAATTACGTTCTTCCCACTCCCCTGCTCTTTCCCCAAAACCCTGTAAGTATTTCCCTTTGTAAGTATTTATCCAATTTCCCTTTCAAAGTGACTGCTGAATCTGAGTCCACCATCCTTTCAGGCAGCACATTCCAGATACAACTTGCTGCGTAAGAAAAAATCTCAAGACCTTCCTTCTGGTTCTTTTGCGAATTATTTTGAAAATTTCCCATGTAGAGCCATCTTTCTAGGAAGTACAGGTTGGAGAAGTGGGGATTTAATGTTGTAAAGAAAGATTTCGAATTATATAGCGCCTTTCATGACCACTGGACGTCTCAAAGCACTTGACAGCCAACAAAGTACTTTTTGAAGTGCAGTCGCTGTTGTAATTCGGGAAACGTGGCAGCCAACTTGTGCACAGCAAGCTCCCACAAACAGCAATGTGATAGATGTTGTGTATCTGTAAAGCATGCACTCCCATGTTCCGCCACCAGGGAGCGCATCCCCTGAAGTCCCAAGGGATCCCAGCATCCCTTGGGAGCACTGTATATAAGCCGGCCCCTAAGGCCTGTTACTCACTCTGGAGTGTCTTAATAAAGACTGAGGTCACTGTTACTTTAACCTCCCTGTGTGCAGTCTCGTCTGTGTTAGGGACACAACAACTGGTGACGAGTACACGAGTCCAACGCAAAGATGCAGCAAACTGTGGGCATCCTGGAGAAGTTCTCGGAGGGTGAGGACTGGGAAGCCAATGAGCTGGACGGAGAAGGAAGCACTGCAAAAAGGAGAGAGGTCCTTCTCACAGTCTGCGGGGCACCGACCTACAGCCTCATGAAGAATCTTCTGGCTCCGGTGAAACCGACAGATAAGTCGTATGAGGAGCTGTGTACACTGGTTCAGGAGCATCTTAACCCGAGGGAGAGCATGCTGATGGCGAGGTATCGGTTCTATACATACCAGTGATCTGAAAGTCAGGAAATGGCGAGCTATGTCGCCGAGCTAAGGCGACTTGCAGGACAATGTGAATTTGATGGCTACCTGGAGCAACTGCTCAGAGACTTTTTTGTACTGGGCATTGGCCAAGAGACCATCCTACGAAAATGTTTGAATGTAGAAACACTGACCCTCAGTAAGGCCATTGCGATAGCACAGGCGTTTATGTCCACCAGTGATAACACCAAACAAATCTCTCAGCACACAAGTGCTAGCAATGTTCATAAATTAACTGGAAATGTGTTTGCGAGCAGAAATGTACAGGGCAGAAACCACAAGTCTGCCACTGCCAGCAGGCCTCAGGTGACCCAGGTGACTCAGAGTCCGCAACGAAGGATGAATGCAAGGCAATTCACACCTTGTTGGCGTTGTGGAGGCTTCCATTCAGCCTATTCATGCCTCTTCAAAGGGTATGTTTGCAAGAGCTGTGGAACAATGGGGCACCTCCAACGAGCTTGCAGACAAGCTGCAAGCTCTGCAAAACCTGCTAACCACCACGTGGCAGAGGAAGATCAGTCCATGGTGGATCAAAGCAATTTCGAGCCTCAGAGAGAGGAGGCAGATGCTGAAGTACACGGGGTGCACACATTTTCGACGAAATGTCCACCTATAATGCTAAATGTAAAATTGAATGGCTTACCCGTAGCCATGGAACTGGACACTGGCGCTAGCCAATCCATCATGAGTAAAAAGATGTTTGAGAGACTGTGGTGCAACAAGGCACTCAGACCAGCCCTGAGCCCCATCCACATGAAACTGAGAACGTACGCCAAAGAGCTTATCACTGTCCTGGGCAGCGTCATGGTTAAGGTCACCTACGAGGGCACGGTGCACAAACTGCCACTCTGGATTGTCGCGGGCGATGGCCCCACACTGCTTGGAAGGAGCTGGCTGGGCAAAATCCGCTGGAACTGGGATGACATCCGAGCGCTATCACATGTCGATGAGGCCTCATGTACTCAGGTTCTTAACAAATTTCCTTCCGTTTTTGAGCCAGACATTGGAAACTTTTCCGGGGCTAAAGTGCAGATCCACTTGGTGCCAGAGGCACGACACATTCACCACAAGGCGCGAGCGGTACCTCACATGATGAGGGAGAGAGTGGAAATCGAGCTGGACAGGCTGCAACGCGACGGCATCATCTCCCCAGTGGAATTCAGCGAGTGGGCCAGCCCGATTGTTCCAGTACTCAAAAGTGATGGCATGGTCAGGATTTGCAGCGATTATAAAGTAACTATTAATCGTTTCTCGCTACAGGACCAATACCCGCTGCCCAAGGCAGACGACCTATTTGCGATGCTGGCAGGAGGCAAGACGTTCACCAAGCTCGACCTGACTTCGGCCTACATGACGCAGGAGCT
Source organism: Pristiophorus japonicus (assembly GCF_044704955.1). Lineage (NCBI taxonomy): Eukaryota > Metazoa > Chordata > Chondrichthyes > Pristiophoridae > Pristiophorus > Pristiophorus japonicus. Next base: position 24,847,217 of record NC_091978.1, on the reverse strand, counting down.
GGAGCAGTCTTCGAAGGGCCTCACCTGCATCAATACGCACAAGGGACTGTTCATCGACAACAGATGCCCATTTGAAATTCGGTCGGCTGCAGCAATCTTCCAGAGAAACATGGAGAGCCTACTGAAGTCGGTACCACGCACGATGGTTTTTCAGGATGACATATTGGTCACGGGCCGGGACACCGTCGAGCACCTACAAAACCTGGAGGAGGTCCTCCAGCGACTGGATCGTGTTGGGCTGCGGCTGAAGAGGTCGAAATGCGTCTTCATGGCAACAGAAGTGGAGTTTTTGGGGAGAAAGATCGCGGCGGACGGCATTCAGCCCACTGACGCCAAGACAGAGGCTATCAGGAACGCGCCCAGGTCACAGAATGTCACGGAGCTGCGGTCGTTCCTGGGACTCCTCAACTATTTTGGTAACTTCCTACCAGGGTTAAGCACCCTCTTAGAGCCCCTACATGTGTTATTGCGCAAAGGTGAGAACTGGGTATGGGAAAAAAAACAAGTAATTGCTTTTGAGAAAGCCAGAAACATTTTATGCTCCAACAAACTGCTTGTATTCTATAACTCGTGTAAAAGATTTATGCTAGCATGTGACGCGTTGTCGTACGGAGTCGTGTGTGTATTACAACAAGCTAACGTTGTGGGGAAGCTGCAACCTGTCGCCTATGCCTCCAGGTGCTTGACTAACGCCGAGAGGGCCTAAAGCATGATTGAGAAAGAGGCATTAGTGTGTGTGTTCCGGGTAAAGAAAATGCATCAGTACCTGTTTGGCCTCAAGTTTGAGCTGGAAACCGATCACAAGCTCCTCATATCCCTGTTCGCTGAAAACAAGGGGATAAATACTAATGCCTCAGCCTGCATACAAAGGTGGGCACTCGCGCTATCAGCATATAACTACACCATCCGCCACAGGCCAGACACCGAGACCTGTGTGGATGCCCTCAGTCAGCTACCATTGCCCACCATGGGAGTGGAAATGGCGCAGCCTGTAAACTTGTTGATGGTGGCGCAGCCCGCAGACTTGCTGATGGTCATGGAAGCGTTTGAAAATGATAAGTCACCTGTCACGGCCCGCCAGATTAGGACTTGGACCAGCCAAGATCCTCTGCTGTCCCTAGTAAAAAAACTGTGTACTGCATGGGAGCTGGGCCAGCTGGGAGTCCCTGGCCGAAGATCGCCTTCAGTGGAAACATAGAAAATAGGTGCAGGAGTAGGCCATTCGGTCCTTCGAGCCTGCACCACCATTCAACATGATCATGGCTGATCATTCCCTCAGTACCCCTTTCCTGCTTTCTCTCCATATCCCTTGATCCCTTTAGCCGTAAGGGCCATATCTAACTCCCTCTTGAAGATATCCAATGAACTGGCATCAACAACTCTTGCAGTAGGGAATTCCACAGATTAAAAATTCTCTGAGTGAAGAAGATTCACCTCATCTCAGTCCTAACTGGCCTACCCCTTATCCTAAGGCTGTGTCCCTTGGTTCTGGACTTCCCCAACATCGGGAACATTCTTCCCGCATCTAGTATGTGCAGTCCCGTCAGAATCTTATAAGTTTCTATGAGATCCCCTCTCATCCTTCTAAACTCCAGTGAATAAAGGCCCAGTTGATCCAGTCTCTCCTCATATGTCAGTCCCGCCATCCCGGGAATCAGTCTGGTGAACCTTCGCTGCACTCCCTGCAAGAACGTCCTTCCTCAAATTAGTGACCAAAACTGAACACAATATTCCAGGTAAGGCCTCACCAAGGCTCTGTACAACTGCAGTAAGACCTCCCTGCTCCAATACTCAAATCCCCTAGCTATGAAGGCCAACATACCATTTGCCTTCTTCACCGCCTGCTGTACCTGCATGCCAACCTTCAATGACTGATGAACCATGACACCCAAGTCTCGTTGCACCTCCCCCTTTTCTAATCTGCCGCCATTCAGATAATATTCTGCCTTCGTGTTTTTGCCCCCAAGGTGGATAACCTCACATCTATCCACATTATATTGCATCTGCCATGCATTTGCCCACTCACCTAACCTGTCCAAGTCATCCTGCAGCCTTTTAGCTTTCTCCTCACAGCTCACACTGCCACCCAGTTTAGTGTCATCTGCAAACTTGGAGATATTACACTCAATTCCTTCATCTAAATCATTAATGTATATTGTAAAGAGCTGGGGTCCCAGCACTGAGCCCTGCGTCAACCCACTAGTCACTGCCTGCCATTCTGAAAAGGATGCGTTCATCCCGACTCTGCTTCCTGTCTGCCAACCAGTTCTCTATCCACGTCAGTACATTACCCCCAATACCATGTGCTTTGATTTTGCACACCAATCTCTTGTGTGGGATCTTGTCAAAAGCCTTTTGAAAGGCCAAATACACCACATCCACTGGTTCTCCCTTGTCCACTCTACTAGTTACATCCTCAAAAAATTCCAGAAGGTTTGTCAAGCATAATTTCCTTTTCATAAATCCATGCTGACTTGGACCGATCCTGTCACTGCTTTCCAAATGCGTTGCTATTTCATCTTTAATAATTGATTCCAACATTTTCCCCATTACTGATGTCAGGCTAACCGGTCTATAATTACCCGTTTTCTCTCTCCCTCCTTTTTTAAACAGTGATGTTACATTAGCTACCCTCCAGTCCATAGGAACTGATCCAGAGCTGATAGACTGATGGAAAATGATCACCAATGCATCCACGATTTCAATGGCCACTTCCTTAAGTACTCTAGGATGCAGACAATCAGGCCCCGGGGATTTATCAGGCTTCAATCCCATCAATTTCCCGAACACAATTTCCCGCTTTATAATGATATCCTTCAGTTCCTCCTTCTCACTAGACCCTCAGTCCCCTAATATTTCCGGAAGGTTATTTGTATCTTCTTTCGTGAAAACAGAACCAAAGTATTTGTTTAACTGGTCCGCCATTTCTTTGTTCCCCATCATAAATTTACCTAAATCTGACTGCAAGGGACCTACGTTTGTTTTCACTAATCTTTTTCTCTTCACATATCTATAGAAACTTTTGCAGTCAGTTTTTATGTTCCCAGCAAACTTCCTCTCATACTCTATTTTCCCCCTCCAAATTAAACCCTTTATCTTCCTCTGCTGTATTACAAAATTCTACCAGTCTTCAGGGTTGCTGCTTTTTCTGGCCAATTTATATGCCTCTTCCTTGGATGTAACATTATCCTTAATTTCCCTTGTTAGCCACGGTTGAGCCACCTTCCCCATTTAATTTTTACTCCAGACAGGGATGTACAATTGTTGAAGTTCATCCATGTGATCTTTAAATGTTTGCCATTGCCTATCCACCGTCAACCCTTTAAGTATTACTCGCCAGTCTATTCTAGCCAATTCACGTCTCATACCATCGAAGTTACCGTTCCCCAAGTTCAGGACCCTAGTCTCTGAATTAACTGTGTCATTCTCCATCTTAATAAAGAATTCTACCATATTATGGTCACTCTTCCCCAAGGGACCTTGCACAATAAGATTGTTAATTAGTCCTTTCTCATTACACATCACCAAGTCTTGGATGGCCAGTCCTCTAGTTGGTTCCTCGACATATTGGTCTAGAAAACCATTCCTAATACACTCCAGGAAATCCTCCTCCACCGCATTGCTACCAGTTTAGTTAGCCTAGTCAATATGTAGATTGAAGTCGCCCATGATAATTGCTGTACTTTTATTGCACGCATCCATAATTTCTTGTTTGATGCTGTCCCCATCCTCATTACTACTGTTTGGTGGTCTGTACACAACTCCCAGTAGCGTTTTCTGTCCTTTGGAATTCTGCAACTCTACCCATACCGATTCCATATCATCCAGGCTAATGTCCTTCCTTACTATTGCATTAATTTCCTCTTAACCAGCAACGCCACCCCGCCTCCTTTTCCTTTCTGTCTATCCTTCCTAAATGTTGAATACCCCTGGATGTTGAGTTCCCAGCCTTGGTCACCCTGGAGCCATGTCTCCGTGATGCCAATTACATCATATCCGTTGACTGCTATCTGCGCAGATAATTCGTCCACCTTATTCCGACTACTCCTCGCATTGAGGCACAGAGCCTTCAGGCTTGTCTTTTTAAAATTTTGCTGTAATGTGGCTGTTTTTGCTTTTTGCCTTGGGTTTCTTTGCCTTCCACTTTTACTTTTTGTCTTTGTATCTTTTGCTTCTGCCCCCATTCTAGTTCCCTCTGTCTCCCTGCATAGGTTCCCATCCCCCTGCCATATTAGTTTAACCCCTCCCCAACAGCACTAGCAAACACTGAACATTGGTTCCAGTCCTGCCCAGGTGCAGACCGTCCAGTTTGTACTGGTCCCACCTCCCCCAGAACTTGTTGCAATGTCCCAGGAATTTGAATCCCTCCCTTCTGCGCCACTTATCAAGCCACGTATTCATCTGAGCTATCCTGCGATTCTTACTCTGAGTAGCACTGGTAGCAATCCTGAGATTACTACTTTTGAGGGCCTACTTTTTAATTTAGCTTGAGCTCCCTAAATTCGTCTTGTTGGACATCATCCCGTTTTTTTACCTATATCGTTGGTACCTATATATTCCACGACAACTGGATGTTTACCCTCCCCCTGCACCTGCTCCGAGACATCCTTGACCCTTGCACCAGGGAGGCAACATACCATCCTGGAGTCTCAATTGCGGCTGCAGAAATGTCTATCTAGTCCCCTTTCAATAGAATCCCCTATCACTATAGCTCTCCCACTCTTTTTCCTGCCCTCCTGTGCAGCAGAGCCACCCATGGTGCCAGTGGAGGAAGTGCATCCAGGAGGGCGCTGAGCACCTCGAGTCTCGTCGCCGAGAGCATGCAGAAAACAAGCGCAGGCAGCGGAAGAAGTGTGCGGCAAATCAGCCCCACCCACCCTTTCCTTCAACGACTGTCTGTCCCACCTGTGACAGAGACTGCAATTTTCGTATTGGACTGTTCAGTCACTTGAGAACTCACTTTTAGAGTGGAATCAAGTCTTACTCGATTTTGAGGGACTGCCTATGATGATGACAGACATTTGATGCCAAATTTTTGCCAATACTTCTTCTGTCCTATCTTCTACTGTATGTCAGTTGTGGCTCAGTGGGCAGCACTCTCGCCTCTGAGTCAAAAGGCTGAGTCCAGGGACTTGAGCACATAAACCTAAGCTGACACTCCAGTGCAGTGCTGACGAGTTTTCTACGTTACAACAGTGACTACTCTCTAAAAGCACTTCATTGGCTATAAAGCGCTTTAAAATGTTTGCTGGTTGTGCAAGGTGCTACCTAAATCCAGTCTTTCTTTATTTTACTCTTTTCAATCTCAGTGTTCTTTCTTTTAATTAATATTTGGGATATGGGAGTCACTGGCAAGGGCAAGGCATTTATTGCCCATCTCTAATTGCTCTTGAGAAGGTGGTGGTGAGCCGCCTTCTTGAACCGCTGCAGTTCAGTTCTGCCGCATGGATCTTCATCTCGGTTTCTCAGTAATATAGAAAAAAAGACAGTTCTTCAAAGAAGCTGTGCATAAAATGTAAGAGCAAAGATCGCAGGAAAATATTAGTAATCCTTTATCTTTTTTCATGTATTCATTTTTATTTGGTGTGGTAGATGCACATATTGCAGTGCAGGCCGATGACAGAGTCACAAAATCAACAAAAATGGTAGTGAGGTAAAGGCCCAAACTATGTGATCTCATGTGTTAGGGCTTTCCTTACTGGCAAATGGATCATCACATCACCTCTGATTATCTGAACAATGTATTGCTCTCGGCCCTCGGTTCTGATTTTATCTCTGTTTAGTTCTCAGGGCGTGGGTGCCGCTTGCAAGGACAATAGTCATTGTCCACCCTTACTCACCCTGGATACAACTGGTAGACCACTTCAGAGGGCAGTAAAGAGTCAATGACATTGGTGTGAGACTCGAGTCACATATAGGCCAGACTGGGAAAAGACGACAGGATTGATTCCCTGAAGGAACCAGTTGTGATTTTAATGATAACATTAAGCACCACGCATGCTCCAGGGTTTAATCATTAGAGCAGCTGAGGCTATTGGAAGGCATGTACATGCACACCAGAAACACAAGTACTGTTGTGTATGCATGCCTGTTTACTGTGTGATGTCTGCAACACTGTTATGCAACACTGAAAATACCTTTACACCGTACACACCTTGCCTGTACACCAGAGGATGCTGTTGCTGGAGATCTAAGGGTTACCTGCACACTGCAGGTAACCCAGTATAAAAAGGAACACACAGCTTGTTGTCTGCACTCAGGAGCTGCAAATAAAGGACTACAGGTCTACACAGTTTAAGTATCATACCCTGCCTCGTGGAGTCATTACTAAAGGTGCCTACATACGCTACAACTGGCGACGAGAATACGAGGTCATGAACCACACGCTCAGCATGTCGAATCTCAGCAACTTTCAGCAATTTACCAATGGGGAAGATTGGGACACTTTTGTAGAAGGATTGGAACACTGAAGGAGACTGGCTGCACCATGCGACTTTGGTGACCACCTAAATGAAGCACTAAGGGACTCTAAACCGACGAGAGCAGTGCACCGCATTAATACTTCTAAGGGCAGAAATGCTGCCCCGAGTCCCGCATCCCTGAGTCCGCCACATGGGGCAAACTGGCTAGCCCCGTGCAGGCGATGTGGAGGAAACCACAGGGCCCACCAGTGCCGCTACAAAGACTATGCATGCAAAGAGAAAAGGCACCTTCAAAGGATGTGCAGAGAAAGCTTTAATCACTGCATCTCTGATGAGTTGGCTGATCACCGGGGCTCTGACACAGATGAAGGTGAAGTTGCCCTGGAAGAAGAGTATGGAACTCATACCTGCTCCACCGAAAGTTCTCCGTGGACGATGAAAGTAGATGTCGACGGGGTCCCAGTTTCTATGGAGAGGGACACAGGGGTGAGCCAGTGTTATGAGCCAAGCGACCTTTGAAGAACTTTGGATGAATCCCGCCAATCGACCACAACGGCATCCTGTCCAAGCGAAACTGCTCCCAGGCCTCCGGGCTCCGGCAATCGAACTCGAACATGGATCCATCGCAGCATCCGGAGGTTCCACTGTCCAGCTCGACTGCCCACTGCACCCCGGCGAAATCTCCAAGACCGGGGATTCAAACTCCACTTTCCAGGCTGGGGCAGCACTCCAAGAGGTGAACTTCAACGAAAGAAATGGATTCCCAACATCCAGGATCGAACCTGTGGAAGAAAAGAGCACCATAGCCTATCTGCAGCAAGACCAGAAAATGGCTGCAGCACCACAAGCAGCAGAACCTGTAATCAAAATGGCCTCCGCCATGCCATGAGTGAATATGGAGGAGCATCATGTGACATCGAGCGGCCAATCGGATTTGAAGGCTCCCTTAAAGGATCCAGTAACCCAAAAAATTTAAACAGGAAGTTTCAACTATTTGAGTGCACGGACTTTAAAGCTAAAGATGCAATTAAAGGATGCAAGTATGAAAATGTATGCAATGTAACCATGAATTGTGATGCTGGTTTAACTAATGTGACTAATGAGATGAATGCAGGTGTCAGTAAGGTTAAGAACAAGTTTATTATGCTTAACAATAATGATAAAGAGTGTGAAATGCCTAATGTAACCAGGTCTTTTGAAATCAGGACACCCAAAAGTGATGCAAATGCTAGAATGTATAACGCAGGCTCGACTATGTGTGATCAGAGCCAAGGTGTCATGTATACCGGTAGGACACTGCCAAAGGACATTGGGCCTACAGGGACCATGCTGATGCCAATGGAATCCCCCTGTGGGAGACCTCCAGGTCCAGCACGCTACCTGACCATGTAGCCTGGACCTTTGGAACGAATGTGATGCCCCTTGCAGGACATACACAGCTAGTGGGAGCAGAGCCATTACAGGGACAGTGGTAAATGGGTAGCCCAGCACCACCAATGGCAACTTGCACCAGCTCAGCCCTACAACCCCTGGCCACCAGGGCCAACACCAGGAGCATGAGGCCAATACCCTCCAGCTTCCCTGGCAAATCCTGGGATGACTTGACCCTCATCCCAATTGGTGGACAAGGAGCCCACCCAGTCCTGTGGCCCTGCCCACCACTCCACAACAACAATGGACAAGGAGCCCACCCAGTCTTGTGGCCCTGCCCACAACAACCCACATCACAGTATATACACATCATCCACTGCTGCCGTGGCTCCCCCCCCGAGGGATCCCACAACAGTAACACCTACATGGTCTGTGGGTGAGGGAGTGGAAACATACGAGGCCAACCTCAAGCACAGGGGCCACACCTGGCAACCACACAAACCTCACCACAACCTGCCATAGCCCACCATTGATCACCTCCCCTGGGCATGACAATAAGGATATGAAAAATGCTTAAGGGAGAAGTGTTGTTGTGTATGCATGCCTGTTTACTGTGTGATGTCTGTAACACTGTTATGCAACATTGAATGTACCCTTACACTGTACACACCTTGCCTGTACACCAGTGGGTGCTGCTGCTGGAGACCTAAGGGTTGCCTTCACATTGCAGGTAACCCAGTATAAAAAGGAACACACAGCTTGTTGTCTGCACTCAGGAGCTGCAAATAAAGGTCTACAGGTCTACACAGTTTAAGTATCATACCCTGCCTCATGGAGTCATTACTAAAGGTGCCTACATATACGACAAGTACCTCATCACAAAGATGAGTAAAAGATTACAGGCTATCAGAAACCATCTGAGAAATAGTTCACTTAAATGATTATTTTGTGCTATTAACAGAGAAAGGCGTACTAAGCTGTAATAAATGTACATCTGAGCAAACCCACCACTGTAACTCTTGAATAATCTCCCTACAATTCAACCAGACACTTGATATTGCTAACAAAGCAAGCTTTTCAGATCATGTTGCATCCTTAGGCCATAACTATACTCAGCTGCTTGCAAACTGCAGACTTTTAAACCCCGTGTTTATCATTACCAAACCACGACTTCAACTGTGCGGCACAATTTGGGTAAAATGTCATGACCGTGCACGGCAACCCCTTTCCGCCCCGTGCCAGAAATTTGCCAGCTCCAAGGGCGGAAGTTAAAGGGGAGGTGCGCTGCGTCCCAGGGGCGCCATTTCGTTTCTTCAGCCGATTCACCGGTCGGCCCATGCGCCATCGATGTCACGTGGTCCGGACCGCGATCTTGCAGCCCGGTGCTCCGTCTCAGCCGCCGGGCTGTGGCCACAGCACCGCGCAGCCCTGCTGGCCCAGTGGAGGCCATTAAAAGGCCGACAGACATCGCAGCATCCCTCCATTTTAAAGGAAGGGGAAGAGTGGGGTGGGGGGGGGGCGTTGAAAAGCGACAGCGTTACACGAAGAGGCTGCGTAGCGCCGCCGATCCCACCCCCGTAGCGCCCCGGACACTGACCCAACAGGAAGTGGAGCGCCTGACATTGTGCTGCGCTTCCTGAGAGGAACGGTAACCCGAATTTCATGGCAAGGGCGGGACTTCGGCGTCGGGTGCAAGAAGTCTCGCCCCGACTTGGTTACCATCCCCAAATGGGGCACTGGGCAATTTTGGCCCCTATCTATTTAATTATAAATTCATGCTGCATTTTAACATGTCATGAACTATAGTCACTTCTCCTCTTTTGGGCCTCTAACTATCGTCTTTTCTCTCTCACAGATAATCCTCGTGCCCAATTTGCTTCCTTTTTAACCCCAGACAGTTCTATGTTGGAATCTGACCTGTGACTGACAGAACGGGCAAAAGATCCCAGCAGGCAGTTATTGAAATCTTCCCTTGTGGGGAAGCAGCAGAGAGATTAAAAAACAAGGAAAGACCAGTCAATCCAAATATCACCGTAACCAGACAACACAAACGGAGTGCAAAGGGCAGTCGTGAATTGGGTCGTGAAGTGCTTCGAAACCTTTTAACAGTTAACAGAAACAGCCAATCTTTGTAAATGCTGTGATAGTGTAAACCATAAGTAGTATCCAGGTGAGGTATATCAATCTTCACTGTCAAATCTTTCACCCGTTGTCGGATACATGCACAGTCATTTGTGAGAACGTAAGATTAAAAAAAATAGGAGCAGGAGTAGGCCATACAGCCCCTCGAGCCTGCTCCACCTCGAGGCTGATTGTCTACAGAACATAAGAACATAAGAATTAGGAGCAGGAGTAGGCCATATGGCCCCTCGAGCCGGATCCACCATTTAATACGATCATGGCTGATCTTCTTCATCAACTCCACTTTCTCGCCCAATCTCCATAACCTTTAATATCCAAAAATCTATGTATCTCAGCATTGAATGTACTCATCGACTGAGCATCCCCTTTGGGGTAGAGAATTTCAAAGATTCACAACTTTCTAATTGAAGAAATTCCTCCTCAGCTCAGTCCTAAATGGCCGACCCCTTATCCTGAGACTATCCTGTAGCTCTAGACTCTCTAGCCACAGAGCAGCGCGAGCTGGTGCAGGAGGGTGATGGCAGTGAAGAGGGTGACTGGATTGGACGTCACCATAACCTAGATCGCTGACTGGAGCGTGGGCAGGTACAGCAGGAGCGGTGAGGTCGGGGCGCAGGAGCAGCGAGAGATTGTAGGGGGACTTGATCGGGGCCCAGGAGAGGCGTGAGTTCGGGGCCTAGAAGTGGCGAGGGCTCAGCTATGGGCCAGCCCCACACTGCGATATGTGCGCGCACTAGGTCCGTGCAGCAGAGCTGGTCTCCAGTCGTCTTGGATAACCCTTGCCACTGGACCAAAACCTCTCTCTGTCGAGCCCGTGTGGTGGCTGGTGTGCAACGGCCACCACACGTTACAAAAATCCACGCACAGGCACAGGGCCGAATGGCCTACTTCTGCACCTATTTTCTATGTTTCTATGTTTTCGATGTTTCCACCCTTAAACATGTACTCCGGGACCTGGGATATTAGGTCCTTCAGTGAAACACCTGTGAACTCATTCCTTTTTGGTGTCGACACGAGGGACCGCCGAAGACGAGAAGAAGCCAAGAGTAACAGCCTCTCAGCCTCTATCCTGTCAAGCCCTCTAAGAATTTGATGCGTTTCAATGAGATTCAATAGTAACGAACCATTTGGTTAATGTCTCTTAGCCGACAGCTAGTTGACAAGGACAATATTGGCAGAGATATCCTACACCTTCGGTTTTATGATTTTTTTTGCATCGCTGATGTGCGTGAACTTTCCCAAGCCATTAGGATTGGCCAACAATCAGAAAGTTAAAGTCCAAAATATGACCTTTAGACAACTGTGTGATGCCTTTAATGTCAGAAGACGTCTCTAGGCGCTTCACAGGATCGTAATCAGACAAAAATTAACAATGAATCATAGAACGACGTATTAGGTGAGGTGACGGAAGGCTTAGTAAAAGAGGCAGGTTTTAAGGAGAAGCGATTGGCCACGAGGCGGAGATGTTTAGGGAGGGAATTCCAGAACTTAGGACCTAGAGGACTGAAGGCACGGCCACCAATAGTGGTGCGAAGTGAGTGGGGGATGGGTAAGAGGTCAGAACAGGAGGAATGTGGACTTTCTGGGCTGGAGGAGGTTACAGAGGTAGAGAAAGCTGAGACTACACAGGGATTTGAACATGGCAATGAGAGTTTTAAATTTGAGGCCTTGGTGGACCGGGAGCCAATATAGCTTCAGCCTGGGGTGCTGGGGAGAGGGAGGGGGGGTGGGCAAAAAACAATTGCTTTGATCCCAATGATTAATTGGAGGCTCAATTGTGGCTCAACAAGGTTCTGGATGTCAGACACGAAGGCTGAAAACACAGGAGCAGTGGAGGGGTCGAGAGAGCTGGCGATGAGCTGGAGCTGGGTGTTGTCAGCGTAAGACAGATTTTTGAGCGATAAGGGAGTAAAGGTTATGGGGAGCGGGCAGGGAAGTGGAGCTGAGTCTGTGATCAGATCAGTCATGATCTTATTAAATGGTGGAGCAGGCTCGAGGGGCCAAATGGTCTCCCTCCTGCTCCTATTTCTTATGTTCTTTAGTGGAACCTGATGTCGTGCCTTTGGATCATGTAATCCAAATAAATAAGGATGTATATAAGGATTAGGAAGGGGTCAAAGATAGACCCTTGGGGGAGTCCAGAGGTAACGCTCACAATCATTTTTGACTTTGATGCGGTGACCTGATTGGAGAATCTCAAACGTGGAGCCGGGGGAATGATGGGCACGGATTTCGGAAGGGATAACACGTTCAGGGACCTTGGAGAGGAAATGGAGGTTGTAGATGGGATGCTGGTTTGTAAGGACAGAGGGTCCAATGGTGGTGTTTTTGAGGAATTAATTGATGATGGCAGATTTGAAAGGGAGGGGGACACTATTTTAGGAGAGGGAACCATTCACACAATCTTCTAGCAAGGGGACCAGGAAGGGAAGTTGGGTGGTCATTCTTTTAGTGGGAACGGAGTTGAGAGAGCAGGAGGTGGGTGTTGTGGAGAAGATAAGCTCAGGGAGGGCATGAAGGGAGACAGTAGAGAAACTTGAGAAAAATGAAAGTTCAGGGTTAGACGAGGGAAAACCATGGTTGAAGCTTGGCTTGGTGGACAAGGGGACAACAGGCATGTGGCAGAATCAGCTGAATGGATGGTCTCAATTTAGAGAGAATGGAGGTGAATGCAAGATCATAATAAATAAGAACAGGGGCAAGCCATACATCCCTTTGAGTCTGCACTGCCTTTCAATACGATCATGGCTGAACTATATTACATAGGATATATGGCACAGAAACAGGCCATTCAGCCCAACCAGTCCATCACCATCATAGGCAGTCCCTCAAAATCGAGGAAGACTTGCTTCCACTCTAAAAGTGAGTTCTCAGGTGACTGAACAGTCCAATGCTGGAATTACAGTCTCTGTCTCAGGTGGGACAGACAGTGGTTGGAGGAAAGGGTGGGTGGGGCCACACGCTCCTTCCGCTGTCTGCGCTTGATTTCCATATGCTCTCGGCGACGAGACTCGAGGTGCTTCATGCCCTCCCGGATGCTCTTCCTCCATTTTGGGCGATCTTGGGTCAGGGATTCCCAGGTACTGGTGGGGATGTTGCATTTTATCAAGGAGGCTTTGAGGGTGTCCTTGAAATGTTTCCTCTGCCCGCCTGAGGCTCGCTTGTCGTGTTGGAGCTCCGAGTAGAGCGCTTGCTTTGGGAGTCTTGTGTCAGGCATGTGGACGATGTGGCCTGCTCAATGGAGCTAGTCGAGCGTGGTCAGTGCTTCAATGTTGGAGATGCTAGCCTGATCGAGAACACTAACGTTGGTGCGTCTGTCCTCTCAGTGGGTTTACAAGATCTTGCAGATCCAGCGCTTTGAGGTGTCTACTGTATATATGGTCCACATCTCTGAGACATATAGGAGGGCGGATGTCACTACTGTAGACCATAAGCTTGGTGCAAGATTCGAGGTCTGGTTTTTGAATACTCTCATCCTCAGGCGACTGAAGGCTGCGCTGGCGCACTGAAGGCGGTGTTGGACCTCGTCATCGATGTCTGCCCTTGCTGATAGTAGGCTCCTGAGGTATGGAAAATGGTCCACGTTGTCCAAGGCCATGCCATGGATTTTGATGACCAGGGGGTGTGCTGTGTGGTGGGGTCAGGTTGGTGGAGGACCTTTGTCTTGCGGATGTTTAGTGTAAGGCCCATGCTTTCACCACAGACTTAATCCACGGCCAACCAGTCCATGCCGGCATCAAATCCACTTTGCCGTCCTATCCCTAAATCCCTTGATTCCCTTAGTGCTCGATCAATCCCAGTCTTAAATATACTAATTGACTGAGCATCCACAGCACTCTGGGGTAGAGAATTCCAAAGGTTTACAACCCTCTGAGTGATCATAGGCGGTCCCTCGAATGAGTGTGACTTGCTTCCACACCAAAAGGGACAAGTTCACTGATGTTTCAATGAAGGACCCGACATTGCAGTCCTGAAATTCAATTGAAGAGGTGGAAGATGCCTGTGTGGTGACCGTTGCATATCAGCCACCACACGGGCTTGACAGAGCTCAGTCTTTATCCAGTGGCAAGGGTTAACCAGGACGACTGGAGACCTGCTCTGCTGCATGGACCTAGTACGCACACATATTGCAGTGTGGGCAGGCCTGTACTGCCCCTGGGCCCTCGGCTCTTCTGGGCCCCGTACCCTCATTTGCCGCACCTCCGCCACGATCTCCCGCCGCTCCTTCGCCACAAACATTCGCCGCACCTCCGCCACGATCTCACTGCTCCTCCGCCACAAAACACTCACCGAGCCTCCGCCACGATCACCCACCGAATCTTAGCCACGATCCCTCATCGCTCCTCCGCCTCAATCACTCGCTGCACCCCCGTCACGACCTTCCCGCTCCTCTGCTCTACCTGGGCCCCGCCAATACTCCTGCCCAGGTTCCAAATGATGACCTGCGTCCTGATGACATCACCCGGTTGCCCACCTCGAATTGTAGTGTCCGCCCTGCGGAGATGTTCACTGGCAGGTCGGGGGGTCGACCCCGTATACTGACCCCTAGTTCTACACTCTCTCTAGCCTGTGGAAACATCCTCCCTGCATCTACCCTGTCAAGCCCTCTAAGAATGTTATACGTTTCAATGAGATCACCTCTCATTCTTCTAAACTCCAAATTAGCTCCATTCTACTTAATCCCTCCTCATTGGACAGCCTTCATCCTAGAAATCAATCGAATGAAATTTTGTTGCACCCCGCCCCACTAAGGCAAGTATATCCTTCCTTACATAAGGAGACCAAGGGGCCAAAATTGCCCCTCTCATTAAGGCCTGTAACCACTGCAAATCGGTGGCCAAGCTGTGGAGTGGAGTGGCTGCCGACTTTTCATGGAATGGCGGCTGCTAGCCCAATTGCCTGCACGAGTTTTCCCAGCAATGCCCCGATCACCCCACAACCGCTCCTCTGCTGCCAATCCGTGGTAAGTGCGTCATCATCGTGTGTACCGCTGATCTATCCACCCGATAGTGACATGCCCCTCTGAAAATCTTCGGCCCACCCGGCAGTGCCAAAACCTTCTTTTCCCCGGTGGTCCAGTCAGGCTGTGGCCTTCTGCAACGGCAGTGCTGCTTCCCTTAAAGGGGAGAGCTCACTGCCGCTACCGCCATGTTTTTGTTTTTGTCAGCCGACTGCCAGGTCGGGCCGACAATTATACCCCCTCTTGGATGCCAGGCCGTTGGCCCGGCCGAAACACACCCCGGTGGCCCAGTGGGCCGAAGTTATAAAATTGCGAAGGCCCTCCCCTTTAAGTGAAGGAGCGAGCCGTGGTGTCGCGGCACCATGATGATGTCATCGCAGCGGTCACTCCTCACCGCCCTCAACTTTCACCTCTCAGATGTTGCCATCGCCCTGTATCCGCCCCTCTCGTGTAGGCGACTTCCGGATCCAAGGGAAAAAACCCAACAAACAGCGGAACATCGCTCAAGTGGCGACCTGAACTTGCAGCTGTGGTTAAAAAAAACATTCAAACAAGGTGCATGAGCCCCGTTTCGGGTGGGACGCAGTTTCTACCCCAAAAACTGTACACAATACTCTCACTTTGGTGTGGTCTCACCAAAGCCCTATATAATTGCAGCAAGACATCTTTACCGTTATACTGTGACCCCCTTGCAATAAAGGCTAACATACCATTTACCTTCGAATTGCTTGCTGTTGCTGTATGTTAACTTTTTGTGATTCACTGCACAGGAACACCCAAATCCCTCTGAATACCAACATTTACTAATCTCACCATTTTAAAACAATTCTGTTTTCCAATTCTTCCTACCAAGCTGGATAATTTCACACTTCCATACATTATACTCTATCTGCCACCTTCTTGCCAATATTCTACCAGTTGCGCCCGACCTTCCTGAAAATAACCCATTTATCCCGACTCTCTGTTTTCCATCTTTTAACCAATCCTCAAGCCATGCTAATATTTTACCCCCAATTCCATGAGTGTAACAACCTCTTGTCTGTCACCTTGCCGAATGCAGACAGGAAGCAGAGAGTCGGGATAAACGGGTCCTTTTCAGAATGGCAGGCAGTGACTAGTGGGGTGCCGCAGGGCTCAGTGCTGGGACCCCAGCTATTTACAATATACATCAATGATTTAGATGAAGGAACTGAGTGTAATATCTCCAAGTTTGCAGATGACACTAAGTTGGGTGGCGGTGTGAGCTGTGAGTAGGATGCTAAGAGGCTGCAGGGTGACTTGGCCAGGTTAGGTGAGTGGGCAAATGAATGGCAGATGCAATATAATGTGGATAAATGTGAGGTTATCCACTTTGGTGGCAAAAACAATAAGGCAGAATATTATCTGAATGGCGGCAGATTAGGAAAAGGGGAGGTGCAACGAGACCTGGGTGTCATGGTACATCAGTCATTGAAAGTTGGCATACAGATACAGCAGGCGGTGAAGAAGACAAATGGTATGTTGGTCTTCATAGCTAAGGGATTTGAGTATAGGAGCAGGGAGGTCTTACTGCAGTTGTACGGGGCCTTAGTGAGGCCTCACCTGGAATATTGTGTACAGTTTTGGTCTCCTAATCTGAGGAAGGACATTCTTGCTATTGAGGGAGTGCAACGAAGGTTCACCAGACTGATTCCCGGGATGGCAGGACTGACATATGAGGAGAGACTGGATCGACTGGGCCTGAATTCACTGGAGTTCAGAAGAATGAGAGGGGATCTCATAGAAGCACATAAGATTCTGATGGGACTGGACAGGTTAGATGCAGGAAGAATGTTCCCAATGTTGGGGAAATCCAGAACCAGGGGTCACAGTCTAAGGATAAGGGGTAAGCCATGAGGAGAAACATCTTCAACCTGTGGAATTCTCTACCGCAGAGAGTTGTTGATGCCAGTTTGTTAGATATATTCAAGAGGGAGTTAGATATGGTCCTTATGGCTAAAGGGATCAAGGGGTATGGAGAGAAAGCAGGAAAGGGGTACTGAGGTGAATGATCAGCCATGATCTTATTGAATGATGGTGCAAGCTCAAAGGGTTGAATGGCCTACTCCTGCACCTATTTTCTAGGTTTCTATATTTCTATGCTTCTCTGCTTTCTGAAAATCTAAATATACTACATCGACTGGTTCCCCCTTATCTACCCTGCTAGTTACACCCTCAAAAAACTCTAATAGATTTGTCAAATACGATTTCCCTTGCATAAAACATTCTTCATTCTGTCTAATCGTATTGTGATTTTCCAAGTGCCCTGTTATCGTCCTCATTAATAGATTCCAGCATTTGCTCTATTGCTGATGTCAGGCTAACTGGCCTTTTGTTCTCTGATTTCTCTCTCCCTCCTTTCTTGAACAGCAGGGTTACATTTGCTACCTTCCAGTCCACGGGGATCAAAACTAATGCATACATTTTCTTTGCAGCAACCTCTTGGTCATCCTTTGACGATTTTTAAAACCCTCCCAATCCTTAGGCTTACTATTCTTCTTGGGAATATTGTAAGCCTCTTTTAATCTAATACTATCTTTAACTTCTCTGGTTTTCTGTTGCAGTACCTCTTTTCCAGTGGCATTTTTATTCCTCATGGGAATGTATATTCAGAATTGTGTATTATTTGTTTCCCAATCTACTTTTAGCCAAATCATCCCTCATACCTCCGTAATTAACTTTGTTTAAATTTAGGACCCTAGTTTCAGACCCACATCACTCTCAAACCTAACATGAAATTCTATCATATTATGATCACTCTTCCCCAGAGGATGCTCCACTATAAGATTACTAATCAATCCTGTCTCAGTACACAATACAAGATCTAAAATTACCTGTTCCCTCATTGGTTCCTCGACATATTGTTATTGAAAACTGTCTCCAATACATCCCAGGGACTTGTCCTCCAAGCTACTTTTGCCAATTTGATTTGCCCAGTACATATGAAGATTAAAGTCCACCAGGATTATTACTTTACCCTTGTTACATGCTCCTCTAATTTCCTAATTTATACTCTGGGTTTGTGAAGTGCTTTTGAAGAGGCTTTGGCGAGTTGCTGCAGTGCACCTTGTAGATTTCAGGGCCAAAGTATCCTTGCTGTTTGTAATGTATGTATGCCTGGGTTTACCTGCCACCAGGGGGAGCAACCATCGGAGATCATTGGGCCACAGACTCACACGTGCAGACCTTGTATATAAAGAAAGCCTCCATGTTTAATCCTCACTTTGAGAGCTAATAAAGTAGAGTCAGGTCGTACCCGATTGAGTTCGCGATACTAAGCCTATTGAGTTATTGCATACGCAACACTGTTTGACAGGAAAATTAGCAATACTTTGAATGATAAGGCACAATGCTCCAAGTGCCCAAGTTCAAATCATTTGAGAGCTGATGAAATCTTTTGAAAAGGTTATTCAAGGTACATTTATGTGGAAATAAAAATGACCAGGATATACTTCTGAAGCAGAACTTTGCAGGGCGGTGGGGTAAAGAGGGGGAATGGGACTAATTGGATAACTCTTTCAAAGAGTTATCATTGACACTATGATGAGAGATTGTGTAGAATGGGCCTATACTCTCTGGAGGTTTAGAAGAATAAGAGGTGATCTCATTGAAACATACAAGGTTCTGAAGGGGTTGACAGGGTAGATGCTGAGAGGTTGTTTCCCCTGGCTGGAGAGTCTAGAACTAGGGGTCACAGTCTCAGGATAAGGGGTCAGCCATTTCAGACAGAGATGAGGAGGAATTTCTTCACTCAGAGGGTTGTGAATCTTTCGAATTCTCTGTCCCAGAGGGTTGTGGATGCTGAGTCTCTGAATATATTCAAAGCCGAGATAGATAGATTTTTGGAGTCTAGGGGAATCAAAGGAAATGGAGATCGGGTTGAAGTCGATGATCAGCCTTGATCTTATTGAATGGCAGAGCAGGCTCGAGGGGCCATATGGCCTACTCCTGTTCCTATTTCTTATGTTCTATGACAAAATGGGCTGAATTCCATGCTGTATGATTCTATGTTGTATTCAAACCAGCAACGTTTTCTTAATTAACAAAAGACATGGAGAATAATACCACCTTAAATCACTCTCTTGTACGGGGTGGGGGGTGGAGCTGGGGGGCCGGGGGAGTGGAGGGGGGGGGGGGATGTGGGCGGGAGGGATGCTTGTCTCTATCCTACAATAGACATGCACTCGAGGCCTTTAACAGAACCAACAGCCGTCTCACAGTGAAACCCGAATGCACTCAGCCAAATTTCAAGCACCGACAAGCCGAAGGAACAGGTGGAATCAGTGGGAGGTCTACGGTGCGTGGATGTGTTTTCATTACAAACACTGAGAAAATCCTTGTAAGGATAAGCTTTAAGTGTCAGCCATGGCTTGATGCCTTCCATTCAGTAGTGCCAAACGTTTGCAGCAAGTGCAGCTGTACCTTACTTCCAACTACAAAGATACTAGTTGAGCATAACTGGTTATTAATTAATGTTCTGTTCATAAATCGCTTTGCACTTCCAAATATCCAGCACCTTTGGGTTTCGCGGCAAAGCGCTGCAGTCTACTGCCTGTTTGTAGCGGATCTCCGCATGTGTGTCAGCTGTGGCTCAATGGGTAGTGCTCTCAGTCAGAAGGTTGTGGATTTGGGTCTCCCGCCAGCGACTTGAGCACAAAATTCAGGCTGATGCTCCTGGTGCAGTGCTGAGGGAGTACTGCACTGTCGGAGGTGCCATCTTTTGGATGAGACGTTAAACCGAGGCCCCTTCTGCTCTCTCAGGTGGAGCTTTTTGCCTATCACCTTAAATCCACGTCCTCTGGTTACCAACTCTTCTGCCACTGAAAACAGTTTCTCCTTAATTACTCTATCCAAACCATTCATGATTTTGAACACCTCTATCAAATCTCCTTGTAACCTTCTCCTCTAAGGAAAGAAAGAAAGACTTGCATTTAGAAGCGCCTTTCACGACTACCAGATGTCTCTAAGCGCTTTGAAGCCAATGAGTAGTCACTGTTGTAATGTGGGAAAAGAAGACCTGTTACTTCATCAAAGATCTCGATCAAGTTTGTCAAACATGCTTTGCCTTTAACAAATCCATGCTGACTTTCACTTATTGGCCCATACTTTTCCAAATGCCAAATAATTTTGTCCCGGATTAGCTCTAAAAGTTTGGCCACCACCGATGTTAGATTGACTGGCTTGTAGTTGCCGGGTTTATCCCTTGCCCCTTTTTAAACAGGTGTGTAACATTTTCAATCCTCCAGTTCTCTGGCACCACCCACCGCCACCCCCCCCACCCCCATATTAAAGGAGAGTTGGAAGATTGTGGGCAGAGCCTCTGCAATGTCCACCCTTACTTCCCTCAGTATGGGGAGATAGGATGGGAAAGTGGAGTTGATGTAGAAGATCAATTATGATATTGAATGGCGGAGCAGGCTGTGGTGTGGGGTGGGAGGGGGTATCTGCATGGCCTACTCCTACTCCTATACCTTATGGTCTCAGTAACCTAGGATGCGCCGCATCCGGACTGGGTGACGTTTCTACTTTGAGGACTGCCAACCTTTTAAGTAGAGCAAATAACATAGTGGTTATGTTGCTGGACTAATAATCCAGAGATGTGAGTTCAAATCCATCCATGGCAGCTGGTGAATTTAAATTCAATTAAATAAATTTGGACTTAATAAGCTAGTATCAGTAATTGTGACCATGAAACTACCTGATTGTCATTAAAAACACATCTGGTTCACTAATGTCCTTTAGGGAAGGAAATCTGCTGCCGTTACCCGGTCTGGCCTATATGTGACTCCAGACCCACAGCAATGTGGTTGACTCTTAACGGCCCTCTGAAATGGCCCAGCAAGCCACTCAGTTGTATCAAACTGCTACGACAAAGTCAGCACTATGGGGGTACCTTCACCACACGGACCGCAGCGGTTCAAGAAGGTGGCTCACTACCACCTTCTCAAGGGATGGGCAATAAATGGTGGCCTTGCCAGTGACGCCCACATCTCAGGAACGAAAAAAAAAAAAAATTGCAATCGGCCAAATTGAGGCAGAAGAGCAGTGAGTAAGTCTCACCCTCTATGTTATCTGTCACCGGCCCTCCCCCTCATGGTTTCTGCCAGACGGGGAGAGTTAAAATTGGCCCTACCATCTCGAATCTGTTCAACAGCCAACTATTCCTTTCCCTGCAACTAGCTGCTCTTGCTGGTTCTGCTGAGAATGACAGGTTACATATCTCGCTCCCATCCCTTCCCCAGAGGCTACTTCTGAATACAAGTAACAGTCAATACTGGGAATTTGACCATGTTACCTGCCTGACAGTCTGACACTCTATAGCATTGTAGCTACAGGAGCCCCGGGAGCTACAGTTCAGCACCACACTCGTACCCAATCCAGCTGTCAGATTTCATGAATGCGTTCTATTATTTCTCTGAGCCAGAGTTCATTACAAATTAAACAGCCAATATGTGTAAATCACACACACACACACACACACACACACACACACAGAAAGCCTCCAGTGTATTTATCACAGAACAGCAGAGTGAATGGTCGGACGGAAGAAAAAAAGAAAGATTTGCCTTTGTATAGCTTTACAGCTAATTAAGTACTTTTTGAAGTGTAGTCACTGTTGTAATGTAGGAAAGGCGGCAGCCAACTTGCACACAGCAAGCTCCCACAAACAGCAACGACAACATGTATTTATATAGCACCTTTAACATAGTCAAACATCCCAAGGTGCTTCACAGGAGTATTACGTGACAAAAAAAATTGATGCTATATAAATGCAAGTTCTTTTTTCCTTACTTTACTGTTCACAAGCTTTCGCCCTCTGTCCAAGGAAGCCCATAATAGCTCAATTCTATCTACACTTATATTTCTTTTTTGCTGGACTTATCCTGCCTCGAGATTGTTCTCAGAGCTTTTTCCTCATCGCTGGATAAATCCTAAATTAAAACATTGATTGTTAGCATCCATTGCTGTAGATATACATAGATTATAGGGGCCACTTTATAAATGTGTGCATCTGGCATGGAGCTTCACCTCCAGGAGCACATGTTGGAAATTTAGGTGAACCTCACCATAATTTTCCTGGTCAAATCAGTCTTCGGCACTAAAGCACCATGATAAGTAAACATCCAATGAAGTCACTGTTATTGTTATATATGCAGACTATAGATAGACTCTCTGTTTAGTCACTGTATAGTTGTATAAGATGGAGATTTGTTACCTGATGTACGATCAATAAGGTTTACACTGTGTATATACTATGCTGGCACCACTCGAGGGTGCAACTGGTGGAGACCGGGGTTTTCTGCCCTTGTGGCAGAGGCTGTCCACCAGAGGGCACTGGGGTGGGAGACCTGAGGGTCACCTGCATAGGTGTGCAGGGCCCAGTATAAAAGGCTGCTTACCATGCTTGTGCCTCACTCTGGAGTTACCAATAAAGGACCGAGGTCACTACAGTTTGAGTACAACACATTGCATCATGGAGTCATTCATAAGTGCATTACAGACATAACAACTGGCGATGAGAATACGGACTTTCATGCGATTATGGCGACCTTTGGCACACTAAAAGACTTCGCAGAGGGTGATGATTGGGATGCCTTCATGGAAAGGCTTGAGCAATATTTCGTGGCAAACGACCTGGCAGGGAAGACGGACACATTGGCGGAGAAACGCAAGGCTATACTGCTGACCAGTTGTGGGCCTGAGGTCTACCGCCTCGTCAGGGACTTGCTGGCACCCACGAAGGCCAAGGATAAGACATACGATGAGCTGACTGAACTAATTCACGACCAACTTAAACCAAAAGCAAGCATCCTCACGGCCAGGCACAGATTCTACACTCACCACAGACCTGAGGGCCAGGAGCTTGCAAAATATGCTGCCGAACTCAGGATACTTGTGGCATCGTGTGATTTCGGTATGTACCTCAATGAAGCATTGCAAGACATCTTCATTATGGAAATTGGCCACAAGGGCCTCCTTCACAAGCTATTATCTGCCAACACCACAGTCAACCTGCAGAAGACTATCAGCATCAGTCAGGCGTTCATGACCTCGACCTGCAGCACCAAGCAAATTATTCATCCTGTGGACTCAAACCCGGCAAGTACTGTACACAGAATGGTGCATTTCACAGGCAAGACTGTAAAACGTGGCTCTGCCCAGGGCAGAGAGCACAAACCTCAGGGTTCCAGAACTCAAAGTCCGCCGAGGGGTGCTAATCGAGTAGCACCATGCTGGCATTGTGGAGGAAACCATAGGGATCACGAGTGTCGGTTTGCTGAGTACATATGCAAAGTCTGTAACATGAAGGGCCACCGCCTGCCGTGGTTTGCGGCCTACCTTACACCTTAGGTACCCCGCACATCCCAAGATGAGCACACAGAGGCCTGGGAGGACGTTCAATATGAAGCTGTGCATGAGTCTCATTGGGCCCCAACCTTTCATTCCAGTTCGATGGCCAATCGCACAGCCAGCATTTGGAGTGGGCACGCAAGAGCTTTCACAAGGCAGGCTGCTGCACATTTGTGCCATTGGCTGCAACATCTGGAGGTGGGAAAGCACATCCCATAGAGGGAGAGTTTCCCACAGCATAAAGCTGCCATAGTACTTGATCCTTCAACTTGCATCAAGTCCCGCTCACCCATCACCCCGGTGCTCGCTCCAGCCACGCCACAAGCTTAACATTTTCACCCTCGTGTTCAAATCCCTCCCTGGTCTCACTCCTCCCTATCCCTGTAATCTCCTCCAGCCCCACAACCCACCACAATCTCTGCGTTCCAACTCTGCCCCACAGTTCCCCCAAGATGTCTATGCTCCTCTAATTCTGCCCTCTTGAGCATCCCTGATTATAATCGCTCAACCATTGGTGGCTGTGCCTTCAGCTGCCTAGGCCCCAGCTCTGGAATTCCCTCCCTCAAATTCTCCGCCTCTCTACCTCACTCTCCTCGTTCAAGAAGCTCCTTTAAACCTACCTCTTTGATCCAGCTTTTGGCTATCTGGCCTAATATCTCCTTGTGTAGCTCGACGTCAAATTTTGTTTAACTATGCTCTTGTGGATCGCCTTGGAATAGGACCCTTTCTGTGTGCAATTTGGCTGCCAATTTTTTCCATGTGCTAACTGTTATGTCAGTAATGCACTTATGAATGACTCCACGAGGCAATGTGTTGTACTCAAATTGTAGTGACCTTGGTCCTTTATTCGTAACTCCAATGTGAGGCACAAGCATGGCGGGCAGCCTTTTATACTGGGCCCTGCCTCAGGTCTCCCACCGCAGTGCCCTCTGGTGGACAGCCTCTGCCACAGGGGCAGGACACACCGGTCTCCACTGTTGTGTATGCATGCCTGTTTACTGTGTGATGTCTGTAACACTGCTATGCAACACTAAATGTACCCTTACACTGTACACACCTTACCTATGCACCAGAGGGTGCTACTGCTGGAGACCTAAGGTTACCTGCACACTGCAGGTAACCCAGTATAAAAAGGAGCTCACAGCTTGTTGTCCTCACTCGGGAGCTGCAAATAAAGGACTGCAGGTCGACACAGTTTAAGTATCATACCCTGCCTCGTGGAGTCATTACTAAAGGTGCCTACATACGCTACAACTGGCGACGAGAATACGAGGTCATGAACCACATGCTAAGCATGTCGAATCTCAGCATCTTTCAGCAATTTACCGATGGGGAAGATTGAGACGCTTTTGTAGAAAGATTGGAACACTTAAGGGGATTGGCTGCACCGTGCGACTTTGGTGACCACCTAAATGAAGCACTAAGGGACTCTAAACCGACGAGAGCAGTGCACCGCATTGATACTTCTAAAGGCAGAAACGCTGCCCCGAGTCCCGCAACCCTGAGTCCGCCACATGGGGCAAACCAGATAGTCCCATGCTGGTGCTGTGGAGAAAACCACAGGGCCCACCAGTGCCGCTACAAAGACTATGCATGCAAAGAGAAAAGGCACCTTCAAAGGATGTGCAAAAAAAGCTGTACTCACCATGACTCAGATGAGTTGGCTGATCACCCGGGCTCCGACACAGATGAAGGTGAAGTTGCTAAACCCCTGGGAGAAGAGTATGGAACTCATACCTGCTCCACTGAAAGTTCTCCAAAAGTAGATGTCGACGGAGTCCCAGTTTCTATGGAGAGCGACACAGGGGCGAGCCAGTCTGCGATGAGCCAAGTGACCTTTGAAGAACTTTGGATGAATCCCGCCAATCGACCACAACGGTATCCTGTCCAAGCGAAGCTGCTCCCAGGCCACCGGGCTCCAGCAATTGACCTTGAACATGGATCCATCGCTGTATCCCGAGGTTCCACTATCCAGCTCGACAGCGCGGCAATGACTCCACAGCATCCTGGCGAAATCTCCAAGGCCGAGGATCAAAACTCCACTTTCTGGGCTGAAGCTGCACTCCAAAAGAAGAACATCGACGAAAGAAACGGATTCCCGACGTCCAGGGTCGAACCTGTGGAAGAAAAGAGCACTACAGCCGACCTGCAGCAGAGCCAGAAAATGGCTGCAACACCACAAGGAGCAGAACCTAAAATCAAAATGGCCACGGCCGCACCACGAGGGGCAGCATTGGAGGAGCATCACGTGACACCGAGCAGCCAATTGGATTTGAAGGCTCCCTTAAAGGAGACCAGTAACCAAAGAAATTTAATGGGGAAGTTTCAACTATTTGAGTACAAGGACTTTAAAGCTAAAGATGCAAATAAAGGGTGCAAGTATGAAAATGTATGCAATGTAACCATGAATTGTGATGCTGGTTTAACTAATGTGACTGATGAGATGAATACAGGTGTCAGTAAGGTTAAGAACAAGTTTATTATGTTTAACAATAATGATAGAGAATGTGAAATGCCGAATGTAACCATGTCTGTTGAAACCAGGACACCCAAAAGTGATGCAAATGATAGAATGTATAATGCAGGCTCGACTATGTGTGATCAGAGCCAAGGTGTCATGTATACCGGTAGGACACTGCCAAAGGACATTGGGTCCTACAGGGCCCATGCTGATGCCAATAGAATCCCCCTGTGGGAGACCCCCAGGTCCAGCAGGCTACCTGACCATGTAGCCTGGACCTTTGGAATGAATGAGATGCCCCTTGCAGGATACACACAGCTAGTGGGAGCAGACCCACTGCAGGGACAGTGGTCATTGGGCAGACCAGCCACCACCAATGGCAACCTGCACCAGACCAGCCTTACAACCTCTGGCTACCAGGGCCAACACCAGGAGCGTGAGGCCAATACCCTCCAGCTTCCCTGGCAAACCCTGGGATGACCTGACCCTCATCCCAATTGGTGGACAAGGAGCCCACTCAGTCCTGTGGCCCTGCCCACCACCCCACAACTACCCACATCACAGTGTATTCACACCACCCACTGCTGCCGTGGCTACCCCGCCTGAGAGATCCCACAACAGTAACACCCACATGGTCTGTGTGTGAGGGAGGGGAAATATATGAGGCCAGCCTCAAGCACAGGAGTCACACCTGGCAACCACACAACCCTCACAACAAGCTCCCATCGCCCAACACTGATTACCTGCTCTGGTCATGACAATAAGGATATGTAAAATGCTCAGGGGGGGAGTATTGTGTATGCATGCCTGTTTACTGCGTGATGTCTGTAACACTGTTATGCAACACTGAATGTACCCTTACACTGTACACGCTTTACCTGTACACCAGAGGGTATGGCTGCTGGAGACCTAAGGGTTACCTGCACACTGCAAGTAACCCAGTATAAAAAGGAACTCAGAGTTTGTTGTCCTCACTCAAAGAGCTGCAAATAAAGGACTACATGTCTACACAATTTAAGTATCATACCCTGCCTCGTGGAGTCATTACTAAAGGTGCCTACATACACTACATCCACCAGTTGCAACCTCTAGTGGTGCCAGCATAGTGTAAACCTTATTGATAGTATATCAGGTAAACAAGTCTCCATCTTATGCAACTATACAGTGACTACACAGAGAGTATATCTATAGTCTGCATATACAACATCACGCTCCCCTAAATCCTTTGTGCCAATTACCTTTGCACTATGTGCTCTGGCTTAGCTCTCCCCAGACTTAAGTGCCAATAATCCTTGCACCTTGGCTGTGCTTTGGCTTGGCTCTCTCCCTGTTAAACCCCAAATCCTTTTGCCACAACGTTGGGTAGTGGTTACCAGTTTGGATGGTTCGATGATGCAGTGGAGGTTTCAGTGGGTTCTGGGTGTGATCCATGTGTGTGTCTATGGCTACAAAAATCGATTTCCCCCCCCCCCCCACCCTCACATAGCGAGATCATGCAGCTGGCCCGTTACATTAACATACAAGATCAGACACATTGCAAGTACAAAGAAAGGAAGAAAAAAATATTTTATTTTACAGTTTGTATCATGACACCTCAGTTCAGTGACTTACATTCATTACATTTTATGGTCGTGCACCAGGATTGGGTAGATTGCATTGATGGTTCAGTCATGGTAAGTACTGAGGTAGCAGTACAGGTATGCGAGGACGCTGGTTCCAGAGCAACCGGATGGGATCCTAGTCGTCTGATAGCGGCGCTGTGCCCCCTGCTAGCAGGATGGGCTTGGTTCGCTCATCGTGCCAGGACTAAGGGCCTTTGCCGTTGCCTAGTGGTGGGCAGAGCCACAGATGTGTGAGGCCTCCCTGTCCTCCTTTGAGGGCTGCAGAATTTTCTGCCTGCTCTCTAACGGTGTTGGGAACCTGACTGTTCCAGGTCCCATTTGGGGAACTCGTTGGTTCTGACCTTTCACTCCCGGAAATGGCCGAGGTAGCGACTGGGTCTGGGGGCTGCGCTGTCTCCACCTTTGTGGGCAACGACGGCCGACTGCGCGTATTGGCGCTGTTTTCGTTTCCAGGTCCGTGGTGAATGGTGCCATCGGGTGCCTGCAGCGTGGGATAGACCTGGGGCAGGGTATCGGGATCAGTGCCTTTACCCTCCCGAATTCGCTCGCTTGCTACTTTTGGGGACACTCTATTCCCGACATCTCGCAACAACATTTTGTTCTTTACATTAGGACTGGTACCGACATCTCGCAACAACATTTTGTTCACAATCTTAATCGGTTTGCTATGCATACAATGTCTCTTTAAGTTCAGTTGGTTGCAGGTTTCCTTTAATAGAACCCTGCTGGCTTTACACCAATCTGATCCTTTGTTAGACCCCATGTGTTGGTCCCTCAGCGTTGCACCTCGTGATATGGCCACAGCCATCTTTTTTTTCAGCCACGCTGCACCTCGCTGCAGCAGGGACGCCATCTTGCCTCTGTCCTCGAGGTCATCTGCCTTGATCCTTCTCTCCCACAATTCTGCCACAAACGCTGGAAGAGTGCCTGCGAATGCGATCTTCCTCCCCAAGAGTCCTGCCACTGGAGCCGGGAAGGTACTTTTAGGTTGTTCCGGTTGAGTCATTGCCAAGCAGTCGTGATGGACGGTCCGTGCTTCAGGTGCTGCGCTGATCTGTTCTCTGGTGCCTGGCCCAAGCGAAGGTGAATTTTGCTCTACCTCTAAGCATGGGGAACATCGATTGCTGGAGTGAAGAGGTCTTCCCATTTCCACTGGATCTTCCCCATCCACCTTCTTCCGAGTAGCGTTGGACCATCACCTGCAACAATCCACAGAGGTAACTTGTGCACCACGCCATTATGGATTACACTTACATCCACACTACCAGGACTGGGATCAGCTCCTTGGTGTAGGTGTGCAACTTTTCCTGTACTGGAACCAGCTCGGGTCGTTTTTCGTTCCATAGCCTCTCAAAGGCATCCTGGCTCATCACTGACTGGCTCACTCCCGTGTCCACTTCCATGAAGACTGGAACGCTATTTATCTCAACTTCCATCTTCACTGGATCACAATCGGTGGTGCAGATATACACTCCATACACTTCTTCTTGGGGCTGAGCTGCCTCTCTGGCCAAATCATCTACTCCGCTGGATTCAAAGTCATCTATCGACTCCTCTGCTAGACGGTGAGTTGTATTTCTTTTACACATAACCACGGCAGACACTCAAATGTGCCTCAGTGCTTTGGGCAGGCACCATCATATTGCCCAACCCTCCAGTTCCTACTGAGACATTCTAAATAGTGGTTTGGTGCAAAAATGCTTTGAAATATCATGTAATGGGTAGCTGTAATGGAAATATTGTCTGATATGATTACATAAGATTACATATACTATAAGAATAAGATAGATTATTCATTCTTGAGAGATTTATGGGCAATTTAGTTCTCTGGCAATAAATAAAAGTAACTTTGGATTTAATTTAAAATAACATCTTTGGGCCTCTTTCTTCTGACAGTCTAGATAGAGTCTGCATTGCCGTGAACATTCTCCACTGAAACTCCAAAGGTGAAGAGACAACCACAGGTAACGCATCTAGAGCAAGAAAAGCAAGGGCTGTTCTCCCTGACCTCTGCATGCAATCTACTTCTGTTTGGTTAACAATATTCCCATGTTATACCATACACTGCAGCTTTGATTAAACTCGTCTTAGTACTCTTCCATTTTCGTTATAATTTGCTCCTTACTCCAGAGACTTGAGCACAAAATTTCGGCTCCAATGCAGTACTGAGGGAATGCTACACTGATGGAGGTGCCGTCTTTCGGACGAGACTTTGAATATAATTCAAGACCGAGGTCGATATATTTTTTGGGTACGAAGGGAATTAAGAGATATGGGGGTCGGCTGGGAAGGTGGAGTTGAGGTAGAAGATCAGCCACGAGCTTGTTGAATGGTGGAGCGGGCTTGAGCGGCCAAATGGCCTACTCCTGCACCTATTTTTTATGTTCTTATGTTGTTACCGATCCTCCCTCAAGGGCGTGTACCAGGATACACTCCCACAGACAGCATTAACCTTGCTGAGTCTCACTCCAAACCTGAGGTCAATCTGTCCAGCACAGACCAGAGCTCAAACTTGAGAGATGATTTTTCCATCTTCACGTTCCTGCTGGGGAGCCGGCCCTGCCGGGAGCACGTATCGGACATTTGGATGCGTGTAGCGCCTGCTCAGAGAAATCATACACCGGGCGTGCCCGAATTTCCCACACGTGCTCCCAGGCAATGAGACTCCTTGCCGGGACCGCACAATATCCCTCTTTGGCAGCAAAACTATGTGCTTCGAGTGCTGAGGATGAAAATTTACCCACGGTGCATTTTGACGACTGAGATCGAAAGATTTTTGTTCGGTAAGGTAAGGGATATGGATCAAAGGCAGGTAGATGGATTTGATGTAGAGATCAACCATGATGCAATTAAATGGCAGAACAGGCTCGAGGGGCTGAATAATAATGTTCCTAAGAGTACACCTGCTTGTACGTGGATTTATACGAAAACAAGAAAGGTGATGGTGGCTGTGGCTTTGAAAGCCATGGACTGAGCAGTTAAACATCTGCTACCATCACATATGCCTCCCCAGATTTTGATGAAGAATCTTCAATCAAAACAATTGGACCAGATTTTGCTGTCAAAATAACAGAGTTTAATGGCACTTGCTGTTATTTATGCACAAATGATGCGGCAATTTCAGGGAAGGGACAGACGCATGGTTAAACACGAATATCCAAATGTTGCTACTGCTCTGCCATTAGCTTCGCGAACACGCATCTTGCTGTCTGCCTCACCAGTGAGATGCATTCAATGGCATGAAGTTGTGGTGGATACGAACCACAGGACGTTAGAGCCGAAATTCAGGGTCCGGATAAGGCCCATTATCCCCCGGATAAGGCCCATTATCACCAGTTTGTGCCAGTGGAATCCAATGGCCGCCACCTTCCAGTCGACTGGCCGACACAACCCATATTTAGCGCGGAGATTTTTGGGGCAGTGTCCACTTCCACCCCGATCCCTGACCTCCATGGTGAGCCACCAAGCTCATGGTCTACAGGGCTGTAGTAATACCCGCCCTCCTGTATGGCTCAGAGACGTGGATCATGTACAGTAGACGCCTCAAGTCGCTGGAGAAATACCACCAACGATGCCTCCACAAAATCCTACGCATCCTCTGGGAGGACAAACGCACCAACATTAGCGTCCTCGACCAGGCCAACATCCCCACCATTGAAGCACTGACCACAGTTGATCAGCTCCACTGGGCAGGCCACATTGTTCACAGGCCAGACACTGGACTCCCAAAGCAAGCGCTCTACTCGGAACTCCTTCACGGCAAATGAGCCAAAGGTGGGCAGCGGAAACGTTACAAGGACACCCTCAAAGCCTCCTTGATAAAGTACAACATCCCCACTGACACCTGGGAGTCCCTGGCCAAAGACCACCCGAAGTGGAGTAAGTGCATCCGGGAGGGCGCTGAGCACCTCGAGTCTCATCGCCGAGAGCATGCAGAAATCAAGCGCAGGCAGTTGAAAGAGCGTGCGGCAAACCAGTCTCACCCTCCCCTTCCCTCAACGTCAGTCTGACCCACCTGTGACAAGGACTGTGGCTCTCGTATTGGACTGTTCAGCCACCTAAGGACTCATTTTTAGAGTGGAAGCAAGTCTTCCTCGATTCTGAGGGACTGCCTATGATGATGATGATTATGGGGCTTGCGGCAGTGATGACGCAATCAGAGTGCGCACCGCTGCCACTCCGCCCTGGGCCATATTCTCAGCACAGAAAAGGCTCAGATTTTGTGACGGTGCTCCTGCCAGATTTTTGAGCTGCTGTACTTTGCCCGACTGCTCAAGACCACCAGCGGAGGAGAAAGGAGGTGTGTTGGGACCGGGTTTTTTGGATGAAAGTTTAGCGGGATTGTTTGGAGCGATTTGCACAAACCGCATCGGCCTTTTGATAACATTTGGAGGGTTGGGTAAAGTTTTTCACTCTCGTCGATTAGTCGTGGTCTGTGGGCCTCATTCTCTGCTCCACACAGGCCTCCTAGTGGGGGTCGAGCCTTCAGACAGAATGGGCTCAGTGTTGGCAGGGGAATGCCTCGTCCACATTGTGAGATGCATGGCGGCATGCAGGAGAAGGCGGTGCCATCAGCAACGGGTCCAGAGGCAGCGGGCAAGGGAGGCGGCAGCCATGGCTGCACGATATAAAGAAGGGTCTGCAGGTGGCCGCAGACCTCAATGTCGAGAGGCTGGTCAGGAGGGAGATGCTGTGAGGAGGAGGGTCAGGTAAGCTGACCCTCCGCACCAGATAGTGGGCGAGGAGCCTTGCCAGAGCTTGGGGTGTGGGTTCTGAATCCACACTCCCCTGGGGTTCTGTACGTGCGATTTATGAGGATGGGTGAGTAATGAGGCACCAGACACAGTGGGTAAGAGTACAAAATGGCTAATGTTGTTTATTTAGAATAGTAAACACCAAGATAGAGGGCATAGGAAGAGGTCATAAATAGCAGTAATGGCACAATCTCACTCAACAACACGAAAAATCTCGTAACAGGGAAGGGGAAAATAAGAGGTTAAAACATTCCACTCACACACACAACCACACCTCCCACTTCCACCCTTCTTACCAATCCCTATCCTAAATTGAGTCTGTGAGGGGGTTTGGGCTATCCTCACAATCCTATCAACTCCGGGGTTCTGGGGTGGGGTTTACGTTGTTGGTCGGTTCTGTTTTCCTCCTCGATGTTGCGTCAGTTTCTTGTATTTGCCTCTTGGTTGGCTCCTAAGCAAAAAATCTGCTGGAGTTAAGCACACCTTCCCCAGAGCGAGGGCCCTGTGAAAAGCTGACTCAACTCCCACAAGCTGACTCCAACAACCAAAAGCTGACTCCTACTGCTCCAAAAGCTGACTCCAACTCCTTCCCCACCGTGTGTTTTTGCAGCTTTCCTTATAGTCAGTTCATCTTCACGCCAAAACTGCATTGCATCTCGGTATCTGTCTCTCTGTGACTGCTAGTGCTCCTCGACTCCTTCTCCTACTGCCCCAGCTGTTCCCCCCCCACTGCTGGTTCTGTACGTCCTATCTTTGTATCCAATTTAGTTCTGGCCTTTTCGCCCTCAAACTCAGTTGGTGGTCCATTGTGTAAGTTTGGGCGGGGAGATAGCTTTGAATATTTAATCAGAAGATGTCACAGGTACAGGTAGGTGTGAGGACAGGGGTATTGTGTCAGTGCACATTGGTGCCTCAACGTCTGCTGGTCTATTGTAACAGTCCTGGGAGTCAATCGGTTGGGCCTCCCCTTTGATGGGCCATTAGGTAGATGATGGTCCACATTCATTAGGGGTGAGTCATATTTTCAAACTGGGCCGGGTAGTCCCCATTGGTTGAGGATTTCCCCGCTTCAGGCCCGACTCGACCCCTGATTGGCCTGCCAGAATGCACTTTTCCCCCATTGGCCAGTGCCTCTGTCTCGCTTGTGAGCCAGACGCCACAATGTCTGTATCTTCCCACACGTTTCCCAGCCTGCCTGGTCTGAGGAATTTACTTGGCCAAAAATGTTCATTTAAAATGTATAGGACGATCCCATGGTAATTTTCTTGTCCTTAGGGTGTTCCAATAAAATGCGGCTATGGATTTTCAAACCTTACACCGACAGCAGCCTGCAGAGGCTCAGGAACATCAGCAGGAAGAGGGAGAAGGCACCCAGCCAGCTGCCATCGGAGGGGCCCAACATAGACCTGTGGCAAGGAAGCCCTACCGTGCAAGCATGTTCCGACGTTTTCCTTCTGGAGCTCAGTGATGAGCCATGTCTGAGAAGGCTGAGATTTAGGAAGGACATCCTGAGGGAACTGAGTAATGTGCTGTGGCCAGATCTGGAACTTCACACAAGGCTGAGGACAGCTCTCAGCATTGAGACAAACATAGAAACATAGAAAATAGGTGCAGGAGTAGGCCATTCAGCCCTTCGAGCCTGCACCACCATTCAATAAGATCATGGCTGATCATTCACCTCATTACCCCTTTCCTGCTTTCTCTCCATACCCTTTGATCCCTTTAGCCGTAAGGGCCATATCTAACTCCCTCTTGAATATATCCAATGAACTGGCATCAACAACTCTCTGCGGTAGGGAATTCCACAGGTTAACAACTCTCTGAGTGAAGAAGTTCCTCCTCATCTCAGTCCTAAATGGCTTACCCCTTATCCTTAGACTATGTCCCCTGGTTCTGGACTTCCCCAACATCGGGAACATTCTTCCTGCATCTAACATGTCCAGTCCCATCAAAATTTTATATGTTTCTATGAGATCCCCTCTCATCCTTCTAAACTCCAGTGAATATAGGCCCAGTCGATCCAGTTTCTCCTCATATGTCAGTCCTGCCATCCCGGGAATCAGTCTGGTGAACCTTCACTGCACTCCCTCAATAGCAAGAATGTCCTTCCTCAGATTAGGAGACCAAAACTGAACACAATATTCCAGGTGAGGCCTCACTAAGGCCCCGTACAACTGCAGTAAGACCTCCCTGCTCCTATATTCAAATCCCCTTGCTATGAAGACCAACATACCATTTGCCTTCTTCACCGCCTGCTGTACATGCATGCCAACTTTCAATGACTGATGTAGCATGACACCCAGGTCTCGTTGCACCTCCCTTTTTCCTAATCTGTCACCATTCAGATAATATTCTGCCTTCGTGTTTTTGCCAACAAAGTGGATAACCTCACATTTATCCACATTATACTGCATCTACCATGTATTTGCCCACTCCTGTCCAAGCCACCTTGCAGCCTCTTAGCGTCCTCCTCACAGCTCACATCGCCACCCAGTTTAGTGTCATCTGCAAACTTGGAGATATTATACTCAATTCCTTCATCTAAATCGATAATGTATATTGTAAATAGCTGGGGTCCCAGCACTGAGCCCTGCGGCACCCCACTAGTCACTGCCTGACATTCTGAAAGGGACCCGTTTATCCCGACTCTCCGCTTCCTGTCTGCCAACCAGTTCTCTATCCACGTCAGTACATTACCCCCAATACCATGTGCTTTAATTTTGGACACCAACCTCTTGTGTGGGACCTTGTCAAAAGCCTTTTGAAAAGTTCAAATACACCACATCCACTGGTTCTCCCTTGTCCACTCTACTAGTTACATCCTCAAAAAATTCTAGAAGATTTGTCAAGCATGATTTCCATTTCATAAATCTATGCTGACTTGGACTGATCCTGTCACTGCTTTCCAAGTGCGCTGTTTTTTCATCTTGAATAATTGATTCCAACAGTGACTGTAGCTCTCAACTTCGGCACGACTGGCTCTTTTCAGTCTGCAACTGCAGACATTTCTAATATATCACAATTCTCCGCCCATCTATCCGGCAGGTGACTGATGCGCTCTATACGAGAAGTGTGCAATATATCTCCTTTCCGATGAATAGGGAGAAGCAGGTGGAGCGCCAGGCCGGATTTGTCCGGATTGCAGGGTTTCCCAGGGTGCAGGGGGCCATCGAGTGCACACACGTCGGACTGAGGGCCCCACTGAACCATCCTGAACTCTTCGTGAACAGAAAGGGATTCCACTCCCTGAATGTGCAGCTGATGTGCGACCTCCAGCGTAGGATCCTGGCAGTTGATGCCAGGTATCCAGGCAGCAGCCATGATTCCTTCATCCTACCCCAGAGCAGTGTGCCCGCCGTCTTCACCGGGCCAAGCCAGGATAGCGGCTGGCTGCTTGGGGACAAGGGATATCCCCTGTCCACTTGGCTCCTGACTCCACTGCGGAACCCCAGGACAGCGGCAGAGCATGCCTACAATGATGCTCATTCTGCCACCAGGTGCATCATCGTGCACTGCATTGGGATCCTCAAACAGAGGTTCCGTTGCCGAGGCCGCTCTGGTGGTGCATTGCAGTATTTGCCTGAACGGGTCTCCGTCTTCGTGGTCGTCTGCTGCATAATGCACAATCTGGCTGTCATGAGGGGACAGCCGCATATGTCCTTCTAGGATGCCCTAGGGCTTGGGCCTGGGCCTGGAGGGGCCGGCTGTAGACTGGTCAGTAGCCTCCTGGGAGGGTTCAGTCTGGCTTGGCTCGGGCGAGGCCATGCGTGGAGGCAATGGCAGAGTGACAGTTCCGGGGCCAGGAATGCTGCAATCCTGAGGGAGCGCACCATCCATATCCTGGTCCGAGGAGCCTGAGTCACTCCCCGGGGGCAGCATGTTACCACCAGTCTGATGGAGCTCAGGTCGGTGCTGTGGCACCACACTGGAAGGTCCCCCGTGGCCCCTGGTGGACCCAGCCGTGATGGCAACACTGAGGTGTCGGGTGGCATCGAGCTGAGACTGCGGAGAGCAGCCAGAGTCTCAAAGCCATCAGATATGACAGCACTTAGACGCTCCGTCGACTCTTGCAGAGCCGCAGCCATCCTCTCCAAAGCAGCACCGATACGCTCGCTCCCTCGCGCCTGTGCTGAAATGGCAGCTGCCACATCACCTGTCTCACATCTGGATCCACACAGTCACTCTGGGAGTCCACCATCGCCTGCACACTGGCAATGATGGGCTCCATGGTGTGTGCAGAGCTGACGACAATGCGGGAGGCGGACTCCTCCACGCTCCTCACCACTACCGACGGACTCTCCGACACCCTTGTCAGTGCCCCCAACATCTGGGAATGCATGGCATCCACCCTTCTCTCATAAGCCGCTACATCGATGGGCTCGTCTGAGTCCTTCTCAGCAGAACTCCGGTGCGGTCTCGCCCCCCCCGGAGAGGTGGCACCTGAGGTTGCCTCGCTCCGTCACCATGCTGCAGCCCGCTAGGCCCCGGTGCAACACCCAGTGCAGACCCCTGTACCATCTGAACTCGAGCGGACCGCACACTCCCAGTATCTGAGCTGCTCTGAAAAAGCTTCTGGGCAGTTAACAAAATCAGTGCAGGTAAGAGAATCAGCACAGAAGATCCAGTTCCACGGCCTGGACATCAGTGGCAGGGTGGGAGAGAGAGGTGGGGGAGTGGCATTTGCTCAGGGCTAGGAGCGGCACCGGCTCCGGCGGGGAGGGGATGCCTTTCGGCCTGAGCTAGAAGCGGCACCGGGCACCGGCTCCGGCGGGGGGGGGGGGGGGGGTGGGGGGGGGGAACGGGTAATAAGACTTTTGGCACAAAGACTCTTTAATATTTTCATGTTGGTAAGCTGCAGTGTGCAAGGTCCTTGTGCAGGTTGCTGTGAGCTGTCCAGAATGTGTTGTATGTTTCACTTTCCAGCCTCAGCCCGCAGTGTGTCTCTCATTACCCTGGCAACCCGATCTTTTTGGCGCACATCTTAGGCTCCACCCACAGAGCTTAAGGACAATGTGCGTCGGGCCACATTTTTTTTTGCCGTAATCGGGCCCCAAAAAAACAGGTGTAACTCTTCAAAACACACCAAAAAGCAGCATTGGGGAAAATTGAGCCCCAGATCTTTTTTTCTTTTGTTTAGTGCAGTCACTTGTCATATAGGCAAACATAATGCAATTACAACACTCGTTAGGCCACAGTCCTGCATATAGTTCTGGTCACTGCATTACAAGAAGGCCGTGATTGCACTCGAGAAGCTGCAGAGGAGATTTACGAGGATGTTGCCAGGACTGGAGAATTTTAGCTATGAGGAA
Organism: Pristiophorus japonicus; assembly: GCF_044704955.1. NCBI lineage: Eukaryota > Metazoa > Chordata > Chondrichthyes > Pristiophoridae > Pristiophorus > Pristiophorus japonicus. Next base: position 24,809,806 of record NC_091978.1, on the reverse strand, counting down.
AGATTGGATTGGCTGGGGTTGTTTTCTTTAGAACAGAAGAGGTTGAGGGGCGACTTGATTGAGATGTATAAAGTTATGAGGGGCCTAGATAGAGTGGATAGGAAGGACTGTATGATGGCACAAAGGCTCTTTAATATTTTCATGTTGGTAAGCTGCTCGTTGAGCAGAGGGGTCAATAACCAGGGGGCATAGATTTAAAGTAAGTGGTGGCAGGTTTAGAGGGGATTTGAGGGATAACAAATTTCACCCAGAGGGCGGTGGGGGTCTGGAACTCACTGCCTGAAAGGGTGGTAGAGGCAGAAACCCTCACCACATTTAAAAAGTATTTGGATGTGTACCTGAAGTGCTGTAACCTACAGGGCTACGGACCAAGAGCTGGAAAGTGGGATTATGCTAGGTAGCTCTTTGTCGGTCGGTGTGGACACGATGGGCCGAATGGTCTCCTTCTGTGCTGTACACTTTTATGATTTTATCTTTCTCAGAATTTGTGATTACAGCCAATTTGCACACAGCAAAATCTTACAAACAGCAATTGATCTGTTGTGATGACGTTGGTTGTGGGGATAAATGTTGGTTAATTCACCAGCAGAGCTCCTTTCTCTGCCTCGCATTTGGCGTGGGACATTTTATATCCACTGGAGCACTCTGGGACCTTGGTTTAAACCTCTTATTTGAAAGATAGCCCCACTGACAGCGCTGCACTCATTCAGCACTGTGCTGAAGCGGGGCGCTGGGCCCTGGAACATTGTGGGGGAAGTGCGCTGAATGAGGGTACGGGGCCCAGAAGAGGCGAGGGCCCAGGGGCAGCACGGGCCGGCCCACACTGCGATATGTGCGCGCACTAGGTCCGTGCAGCAGAGCAGCTCTCCAGTCGCCCTGGTTCAATCCTTGCCACTGGATAAAGGCCTAGCTCTGTCAAGCCCGTGTGGTGGCTGATGTGCAACGGTCACCACGCATTAAAACAATCCACGCACAGGCATCTTCCACCCCCTCAATTGGAGGTCAGGACTGGAACATCGGGTCCTTCATTGAAACATCTGTGAACTCTCGTGGAAGCAAGTCATCCTCGTTCGGGGGACCGCCTATGATGCTGATGATGATGATGAAGTGTTAATCTCGATTAGGTGCTCAGAGAAATAAAGAAATTGCATGTATATTGTCCCTTTTATGACCTCAGGGCATCCCAAAGCACCTTCCAGCCAAGTAAGTACTTTTGAAGTGTAGTCACTGTTGTAATGTAGGCAAACACGCCAGCCAATTTTTGCACAGCAATGTACCACAAACAGCAATGAGATAATGATAATCTGTTTTAGTGATGTGCGTTGAGGGATAAATATTGATCAGGAAACGAGGGAGAACTCAAATAGTGCTGTGGAACCTTTTACGTCCACCCAAGAGGGCAGACAGGGCCTCAGACAGGGCAGCATCTCCGACAGTGCAGCACTCCCTCAGCACTGCACTGGAGTGTCAGTTGATACTTTACACAGAAATCCCTGGAGTGGGGCTTGAACACATGACCTGCCTGACTCAGAGGCGAGAGCACTTGAAGTCACAATGTTCCAAGTCAGTGGCAATACTGGCCGCAGTGCATGCTGCGTTGTGCCATTTTCTGGCGACGGACATGCGGCACTGGTCGTTGCATTGTTATTTCATACAGAACATAAGAACGTACGAACATAAGAAATAGGAGTAGGAGTAGGCCATTTGGCCCCTCGGGCCTGCTCCGCCATTCAATAAGATCATGGCTGATCTGATCTTGGTCCCAACTCCACTTTCCCGCCCATTTCCCATAACCCTTTACTCCCTTATCATTCAAAAATCTGTCTATCTCCGCCTTAAATGTATTCAATGATCCAGTCTTCACAGCTCTCTGGGGCAGAGAATTCCACAGATTTAAGACTCTCTGAGAGAAGAAATTCCTCCTCATCTCAGTTCTAAATGGGTGACCCCTTATTCTTAAACTATGCCCCCTAGTTCTAGATTCCTCTCTGCATCTACCTTGTCGAGCCCCCTCAGTATCTTATATGTTTCAATAAGATCACCTCTCATTCTTCTAAACTCCAATGAGTACAGGCCCAATCTGGTCAACCTTTCTTCATAAGTCAACTCCTTCATCTCAGGAATTAACCTAGTGAACCTTCTCTGAACTGCCTCCAATGCAAATATATCCCTGTTTAAATAAGGAGACCAAAACTTTATGCAGTTCTAGGTGTTGTCTCACCAATACCCTGTACAGTTGCAGCAGGACTTCTCTGCTTTTATACTCCATCCCCCTTGCAATAAAGGGCAACATTCCATTTGCCTTCCTGATTACTTGCAGCACACTAACATTTTGTGTTTCATGCAGAAGGACACCCAGGTGCCTCTGTAATGCAGCATTTTGTAGTTTCTCTCCATTTAAATAATAATTTGCTTTTTTATTTTTCCTGCCAAAATGGATAACTTCATATTTTCCCATATTATAGTCCATCTGCCAAATGTATACCCACTCACTTAGCCTGTCTATATCCCTTTGCAGATTTTTTGTGTCCTCCTCACAAATTGCTTTCCCACCTATCTCTGTATCATCAGCGAACTTGGCTACATTATGCTCGGTCCCTTCATCCAAGTCATTGATATAAGTTGTAAATAGTTGAGGCCCCAGCACCGATCCCTGTGGCATCCCACTCGTTATTGTTTGCCAACCAGAAAATGACCCATTTATCTCCACTCTCTGCTTTCTGTTAGTTAACCAATCTGCTATCCATGCTAATATATTACTGCCAACCCCATGACCTTTTATGTGGCATCTTATCGATTGCCTTCTGGAAATCCAAATACACCACATCCACTGGTTCCCCCTTATCCACCCTACGCATTACGTCCTCAAAGAACTCCAGCAAATTTGTCAAACATGATTTCCCTTTCATAAAATCATACTGACTCTGCTTGACTGTATTATGCTTTTCTAAATGTCCTGCTACTGCTTCTTTAATAATGGGCTCCAACATTTTACCATCGACAGATGTTAGGCTAACTTGTCTATAGTTTCCCGCTTTCTGGCTGCCTCCTTTTTTAAATAGGGGTGCTATTTTTGCGGTTTTCCAATTGGCTGGGCTCTCTCCAGAATCCAGGGAATTTTGGTCGATTACAACCAATGCATCCACTATCTCTGTAGCCACTTCTTTTAAGACCCTAGGATGCAGGCCATCAGGTCCAGGGGACTTGTCCACCTTAAATCCTATTAATTTACTGAGTACTTTTTCTTTAGTGATAGTGATTGTTTGAAGTTCCTCCCTCGCTATAGCCCCTTGATTGTCTATTATTGGGATGCTTTTAGTGTCTTCTACTGTGAAGACCGATACAAAATTCTTATTCAAAGTCTCTGTCATTTCCCTGTTCCCCATTATTAATTCCACAGTCTCATCCTCTAAGGGACCAACGTTTGCTTTAGCCACTCTTTTCCTTTTTATATACCTGTCGAAGCTCTGTACTACCACTTAGCCAAAGTGACAAGCTCCTGGGGTGGGGCTTGAACCCACCGGATCCAACTGACAGGAGCTTTGGAAAGTCTCATTCGTCGTTAACTTGTGGCTTAGCCAGCAGCAATAGAGCTTTTTAAAAAATTATTTCGTGGGACGCGGGAGTCACTGGCAAGGCCAGCATTTATTGCCCATCCCTACTTGCCCTCAAGAAGGTGGTGGTGAGCTGCCTTCTTAAATAAGAACATAAGCACATAAGAACATAAGAATTAGGAACAGGAGTAGGCCATCTAGCCCCTCGAGCCTGCTCAGCCATTCAACAAGATCATGGCTGATCTGGCCGTGGACTCAGCTCCACTTACCCGCCCGCTCCCCATAACCCTTAATTCCTTTATTGGTTAAAAATCTATCTATCTGTGATTTGAATACATTCAATGAGCTAGCCTCAACTGCTTCCTTGGGCAGAGAATTCCACAGATTCACAATCCTCTGGGAGAAGAAATTCCTTCTCAACTCAGTTTTAAATTGGCTCCCCCGTATTTTGAGGCTGTGCCCCCTAGTTCTAGTCTCCCTGACCAGTGGAAACAACCTCTCTGCCTCTATCTTGTCTATCCCTTTCATTATTTTAAATGTTTCTATAAGATCACCCCTCATCCTTTTGAACCCCAACGAGTAAAGACCCAGTCTACTCAATACAGCTGAGTGGCATGCTCGGCCATTTCAGAGGGCAGTTAAGAGTTAACCACATTGCTGTGGGGCTGGAGTCACATATAGGCCAGACCGGGTAAGGACGGCAGATTTCCTTCCCTGGACATTAGTGAACCAGATGGGTTTTTACAAAAATTGACTCACCATTTAAAAAAAGAAAGACTTGCATTTATATAGCACCTTTCACGACCACTGGACATCTCAAAACAGCCAATGAAGTACTTTTGGAATGTAGTCACTGTTGTAATGTGGGAAATGTGCCAGCCAATTTGCGCACACCAAGCTCCCACAAACAGCAATGTGATAATAACCACATATTCTGTGTTTGTTATATTGATTAAGAGATAAATATTGGCCAGGACACCTATGATAACTCCCTTGCTCTGCTTCAAATAGTGCCGCGGGACCTGTTACATCCACATGAGAGAGCAGATGGGCCTCGGTTTAACGTCTCATCCAAAAGACAGCACCTCCGACAGTGCAGCACTCCCTCAGCAAGATTTATGTGCTCAAGTTGCTGGGGTGGGACTTGAACCAACAACTTTCTGACTCAGAGGCGAGTGTGCTACCCACTGAACCATTGATACTAGCTTCTTTTAATTTCAGATTTAATTCGTGAACTGAATTTAAAATCCCCTCATTTATATTGCAGCATTGCCGTTGGTGGAAGTGCTTTTGTGCAAAGGAGGCCTGAGCTGGAGTGCGGCGCTCTTAACATGAAACAAAGTATTCAGGCAAGTTATGGCTAACATTGGGCTGGAAGCTGAAGAAAAACGACCTGCCTGTGCGGTTAGCACAGACTACAACATCAAACAGCTGTTCCACAACAGATGTAATTCATAATGAGAGAACAGGTGTAAGTGAGCCAGCACTAGAACTACACCGATCTCCACCCAACCCATCCCCCGCAACCCTCTCCCTCCTACATCACCCCTGGCATGATCCCACTCGTGCAATATTAATCTCGCCAGAGGCAACCAGCCTGTGAATGATTCGACTCTCTGGGTGGTGGAGCTTGCTCTGGCACTGCTGCAGACACTTCAGTCATGTCTCGGGGCAACACGGAACATAACATATGCCATTAATTAAGGGCTAAAAGAGTGGAGCTATTAACAGACGGGTTGCGGAGGAGTGCATGTTTATAAAAAAATTGAAACGGGATTTTGTTACAGCTTGCAGACGTGTAGAGGTAATGTCTCTTAAATGGGAGCATCATCACCTCCACGTTCTCCTCTAAGTCACACACCATCCTGACTTGGAAATATATCGCTGTTCCTTCATCAAAAACCCGGAACTCCCTCTCTTAACTATGCTGTGGCTCAGTGGGTAGCACTCTCACCTCTGCGTCAGTAAGGGTGAGGGTTCAAGTCCCACTCCAGGGACCTGAGCACAATGCAATTTAGGCTGACACTCCAGGGGAGTGCTGCACTGTTGGAGGTGTTGTCTTTTAGATGAGGAAATTAAACCGAGGCCACATCTGTTTTCTCAAGTAGATGTAAAAGATCCCATGGCACTATTTCGAAGAAGAGCAGGGGAGTTATCCCCAGTGTCCTGTCTAATATTTATCCCTCGATCAAAAAAACATTATCACTCTGCTGTTTGTGGAAGCTTGCTTGTACGCAAATGGGCTGCTGTATTTCCTACATTACAATAGTGGCTGCACTTCAAAAGTATTTCATTGAACCGTCCAGTGGTCGTGAAAGGCGCTATATAAATCCAAGTCTTTGTTTCTTTTTTTACCTTTACCACACGGACAGCAGCGGTTCAAGAAGGCAGCTCACCACCTTCGTCTCAAGGGCAATTAGGAATGGCCAATAAATGCTGGCCTTGCCAGCGACACCCACATCCCAGGAACTAATTCATTGCTCTTAAAGATCTGGAAATCGCGTGGATATTAATTAACATGATCACTGCATCTATTACTGTACTCCAATGATCTAGAGCACAGGTTCGCTGAATGAGATTACATTGTGTTGTAATTCTGTCAATGTTTCTATTCCTAACTGCTCTTGATCGTTTGAGAACATAAGAAATAGGAACAGGAGTAGGCCACTCAGCCCCTCAAGCCTGCTCCGCCATTCAATATGACCATGGCTGATCTGCTGTCACACTTTCCTGCACAATCCCTGTATCCCATAGTTCTTTTAAAATATCCAAAAATCTATCTATCTTAGCCTTGAATATAAAAAGAAAAGAAAGGAGAGATAAATATTGATCAGGAAATGAGGGAGAATTCCCCTGCTCGGTTTAACGTATCATCTGAAAGTCGGCACATTCTGCAGTGCTCCTGAGCACTGCATTGGAGTGTCAGCCTAGATTTCTTTGTGCTCAAGTCTCTGGAGTGGATGGAACATCCTCAACAACTGAGCCTCCACAGCCCTCTGGGGTAGAGAATTCCAAAGATTCACCACCCTCTGAGTGAAAAAATTTCTCCTCATCTCAGTCCTAAATGGCCGACCCCTTATTCTGAGACTGTGACCCCTGGTTATACTCCCCCACCAGAGAAAACATCCTCCCTGCATCTACCCTGTAAAGCCCCTTAGGAATTTGTATGTTTCAATGAGATCACCTCTCATTCTTCTAATATCTGGAGAATATACGCCTAGTCTACTCAATCTCTCCTCAAAGGACAATCTCCTCATCCCAGGAATCAGTCCGGTGAACCTTTATTGCACTCCCTCGAAGGCAAATAGATCCTTCCTTCAGTAAGGAGACCAAAATTGCGTACAGTTCCAGATGATTTCACCACACCAGCAAGAAACTTGTGTTAGTTCAGCGCTGTACTGTTACCGCCCAGGTCTCTGACTTTAGCGCCCGAAGAGAAGTGATTAAAACTTGATTTAGTTCTCCACTTCCTTCTTGGAAGCTGAATTTCCCAACAGGAAAGAATCATTAGCACTTGGTGCTACTTTTTGAAAGTTTATGCCCCAAATGGGGTGCTACGGAATTTCTAGCCCAAAGACTAAGTTGCGAGGAGCGAGTACACAAATTAGGATTGTATTCCCTAGAGTTTCGACGGTTAAGAGATGATCTAATTGTAGTTTTCAAGACAATAAGAGGAACAGATAGGGTGGATAGTGTTGTGTTCCTAACACAGATGAGGCTGCACACAGGGAGGTTAAAGACCTCAGTCTTTATTAAGGCACTCCAGAGTGAGGAACAGGCCTTAGGGGCCGGCTTATATACAGTGCTCCCAAGGGATGCTGGGATCCCTTGAGACTTCAGGGGATGCACTCCTTGGTGGCGGAACATGGGAGTGCATGCTTTACAGATACACAACATCACTCCCCCGCAAAGTCAAAGTGAAAACTATTTACAAGGTTCGGGAGCCTTTCTTTCCCTGGTGGACCGCCTTGGTACAAACGTCTGTTCTGGTGTGTTGGCTGTGCCTTCGCTGGGCTGGCGTGTTGTTGGCCCTGCAGGGCTGCTGGGTGAGCCTGGCCTTGCTGGGCTGTTGGGTGTGATGGGTTTGATTTCCTGGTCTGGCGTGGTGTCGTTGATCCTTTGGGTGTGTGTTGTGGGCTCGAAAAAGGTGATGACTGCTGTGGGTTGTTCAGGGCAGTCTGTGAACCGCAGCCTCGTTTGGTCCAGGTGCTTTCTACAAATTTGTCCATTGTCTAGTTTGACGACAAACACCCGACTCCCTGCTTTAGCTATCACCGTGCCCGCGATCCACTTGGGAACATGTCCATAGTTTAGCACATACACAGGGTCATTCAGATCAATTTCCCGTGACACGTGGTGCGACCATCGTTTACATTTTGTTGCTGCCGCCTGCTCTCTACCTGATCATGCAGGTTGGGGTGAACCAGCGAGAGTCTGGTTTTAAGTGTCCTTTTCATGAGTAGCTCAGCCGGGGGCACCCCTGTGAGCGAGTGGGGTCTCGTGCGGTAGCTGAGCAGTACTCGGGACAGGCGGGTTTGGAGTGAGCCTTCTGTGACTCGTTTAAGGTTCTGTTTGATTGTTTGTCCTGCCCGCTCTGCCTGCCATTGGAGGCTGGTTTAAACGGGGCCGAGGTGACATGTTTGATCCCATTGTGGGTCATGAATTCTTTAAATTCAACACTGGTGAAACATGGCCCGTTGTCACTGACCAGTATGTCAGGCAGGCCGTGGGTGGTAAACATGGCCCTCAGGCTTTCAATGGTGGCGGTGGCGATGCTTCCCGACATTATTTCACATTCAATCCATTTTGAAAAAGCATCCACCAAAACTAGGAACATTTTACCGAGAAGCGGGCCCGCATAGTCGACATGGATCCTTGACCATGGTCTGGAGGGCCAGGACCACAAACTTAGTGGTGCCTCTCTGGGCGCGTTACTCAACTGAGCACACACACTGCATTGCTGTACACAGGACTCTAAATCAGAGTCAATACCGGGCCACCACACGTGGGATCTGGCTATCGCTTTAATCATTACTATACCGAGTGTGTGCTGTGGAGATCCGAGATGAATGTCTCCCTGCCCTTTTTGGGTAGCACTACGCGGTTACCCCACAACAGGCAGTCTGCCTGAATGGACAGCTCGTCCTTTCGCTGCTGGAACACCTTGTTTAGCTCTTCCATTTCAATGAGGATGCTTGCCCAGCTCCCATGCAGCACACAGTTTTTTACTAGGGACAGCAGAGGATCTTGGTTGGTCCAAGTCCTAATCTGGCAGGCCGTGACAGGTGATTTATCATTTTGAAATGCTTCCTTGACCATCAACAAGTTTGCAGGCTGCGCCTTTTCCACCCCCGTGGTGGGCAATGGTAGCCGACTGAGAGCATCCGCACAGTTCTCGGTGCCTGGCCTGTGGTGGATGGTATAGTTATACGCTGATAGCGCAAGTGCCCACCTTTGTATGCGGGCTGAGGCATTAGTATTTATCCCCTGGTTTTCAGTGAACAGGGATATGAGGGGTTGTGATTGGTTTCCAGCTCAAATTTGAGGCCAAACACGTACTGATGCATTTTCTTTACCCCGAACACACACGCTAATGCCTCTTTCTCAATCATGCTGTAGGCCCTCTCGGCCTTAGACAAGCTCCTGGAGGCATAGGCGACAGGTTGCAACTTCCCCGCAACATTTGCTTGTTGTAATACACACCCGACTCCGTACGACGACGCATGCTCGCACGAGTCTTTTACATGGGTTATACAATACAAGCAGCTTGTTGGAGCGTAAAATGTTTATGGCTTTCTCAAAACAATAACTTCTTTTTTTTTCCCCATACCCAGTTCTCACCTTTACAAAATAACACATGCAGGGACTATAAGAGTGTGCTTAACCCCGGAAGGAAGTTACCAAAATAGTTGAGGAGTCCCAGGAAAGACCGCAGCTCCTTGACGTTTTGTGGCCTGGACGTGTTCCTGATAGCCTCTGCCTTGGCGTCTGTGGGCTGAATGCCGTCCGCCGTGATCTTTCTCCCCAAAAACTCCACTTCTGTTGCCATGAAGATGCATTTTGACCTCTTCAGCCGCAGCTCTATGCGATCCAGTTGTTGGAGGACCTCTTCCAGGTTCTGTAAGTGCTCGATGGGGTCCCGACCCATGAACAATATGTCGTCTTAAAAAGCCACCGTGCGTGGTGCCGACTTAAGTAGGCTCTCCATGTTTCTCTGGAAGATCACTGCAGCCGACCAAATTCCAAACGGGCATCTGTTGTAGATGAACAGTCCCTTGTGCGTGTTGATGTAGGTGAGGCCCTTCGAAGAGTCCTCCAGCTCTTGCTTCATATAGGCCAAAGTCAGGTCGAGCTTGGTGAACGTCTTGCCTCCTGCCAGTGTCGCAAATAGGTCGTCTGCCTTAAGTACCGGGTATTGGTCCTGTAGCGAGAAACGATTAATAGTTACTTTATAATTGCCGCAAATCCTGACCGTGCCATCACTTTTGAGTCCTGGAACAATCGGCCGGGCCCACTCGTTGAATTTCACTGGGGAGTTGATGTCCTCGCGTTGCAGCCTGTCCAGCTCGATTTCCACTCTCTTCCTCATCATGTGAGGTACCGCTCGCTCCTTGGGGTGAATGGGTCGTGCCTCTGGGACCAAGTGGATCTGCACCTTCGCCCCGGAAAAGTTTCCAATGCCTGGCTCAAAAATGAAAGGAAATTTGTTAAGAACCTGGGTATATGAGGCCTCATCGACATGTGATAGCGCTCGGGTATCATCCCAGTTCCAACGGATTTTGCCCAGCCAGCTCCTTCCAAGCAGTGTGGGGCCATCGCCCGGGACAATCCAGAGTGGCAGTTCATGCACCGTGCCCTCGTAGGTGACCTTGACCACGGCTTTGTCCAGGATAGTGATAAGCTGTACGTTCTCAGTTTCGTGTGGGTTGGGCTTAGGGCTGGTCTGAGTGCCTTGTTGCACCACAGTCTCTCAAACATCTTTTTACTCATGATGGATTGGCTAGCGCCAGTGTCCAGTTCCATGTTTACAGGTAAGTCATTCAATTTTACGTTTAGCATTATCGGTGGACATTTCGTCAAAAATGTGTGCACCCCGTGTACTTCAGCATCTGCCTTCTCTCTCTGAGGCTCGAAATTGCTTTGATCCACCATGGATCGATCTTCCTCTGCCACGAGGTGGTTAGCAGGTTTTGCAGAGCTTGCAGCTTGTCTGCAAGCTCGTTGGAGGTGCCCCATTGTTCCACAGCTCTTGCAAACATACCCTTTCAAGCGGCATGAATAGACTGAATGGAAGCCTCCACAACATCAACAAGGTGTGAATTGCCTTGCATTCATCCTTTGTTGCAGACTCTCAGTCATCTGGGTCACCTGAGGCCTGCTGGCAGTTGCAGACTCATAGTTGCTGCCCTGTACATTTCTGCTTGCAAACACAGTTCCAGTTAATTTATGAACATTGCTAGCACTTGTGTGCTGAGAGATTTGTTTGGTGTTATCACTGGTGGACATAAATGCCTGTGCTATCGCAATGGCCTTGCTGAGGGTCAGTGTCTTTACAGTCAAAAGTTTTCGTAGGATGGTTTCGTGGCCAATGCCCAGTACAAAATAAGTCTCTGAGCATTTGCTCCAGGTAGCCATCAAACTCACATTGTCCTGCAAGTCGCCTTAGCTCAGCGACGTAGCTCGCCACTTCCTGACCTTCAGATTGCTGGTACATATTGAACTGATACCTCACCATCAGCACTCTCTCCCTCGGGTTAAAATGCTCCTGAACCAGTGTACACCGCTCCTCATACATCTTATCTGTGGGTTTCACCGGAGCCAGAAGATTCTTCATGAGGCTGCAGCTCGGTGCCCCGCAGACCGTGAGGAGGACCGCTCTCCTTTTTGCAGCGCTTCCTTCTCCGTCCAGCTCGTTGGCTACAAAGTACTGGTCTGATCATTCGACATAGGTTTCCTAGTCCTCACCCTGCGAGAACTTCTCCAGGATGCCCGCAGTTTGCTGCATCTTTGCATTGGATTCGTCTACTCGTTGCCAGTTATTGTGTTCATAACACAGACGAGGCTGCAGACAGGGAGGTTAAAATAACAGTGACCTCAGTCTTTATTAAGACACTCCAGAGTCAGTAACAGGCTTTAGGGGCCGGCTTATATACAGTGCTCCCAAGGGATGCTGGGATCCCTTGGGACTTCAGTGGATGCGCTCCCTGGTGACGGAACATGGGAGTGCATGCTTTACAGATACACAACAGATAGAGAGAAAATATTTCTGCTAGTTGGGTATTCTAGGACTAGGGGTCACAGTTTAAAAATTAGAGCCAGAACTTTAAGGCGTGAAATTAAGAAACACTTCTACACACAAAGGGCTAGAAATTTGTCGCGCCCCCAGCTAGGGTGATAACTTTTCAGGGAGCACAATAGTATCACCAGGCGAAAAATAATTTCTGCTTCTTGGAACATCCGTTTTAGTGCTCCAAGAGGGAAGTGGAGTGTTAAATCAAGCGCTAACCACTTCTCTTAGAGCGCTAAAGTGTGTGAGAGGCACGGTAGTGACAGAGCACTAATAATGTTCCGTGCAGCACTGGCATCTTTGGAGGCTCATTCCCTCACTTAAAGGGAAGGGCCAATGATGGGTTCAATCAATCATCATGCTTTCTCTGTGGGGCAACGGGGTCTGTGCTATTTGTATAACAGCCCCAAGCACTCCAAGAGAGCACAGGGCTGAGGAATCGCAATGTCAAAACAACTGGGGAGAGAAATACATTTTGAATTACTTGACCACCGCTGCCTTTAATTAACGCTCCCGAAAGCGGCCGGCCGAGCTGACAACGCCTCCTGCAACTGCCGTTGTTGATGCTCGGTGATGCCGCAGGATGTGGGAGCAAATATCACATCTGGGGCGCTAACGGGGCGCTGCGCACCGGATGACACCACAATCTACGGGGTGCAAGAGAGCGAGGCGGTAAGTGTTAGCGCCGGCACAAAACCACCGGGGAAGCTCGCGGGCGTCGGTGATCTCGCCGTGCCCGGTCGGTTACCCCTTAGCGCCCTGTTACCGTCCCCCCCCCCCACCCCCCGCAGGTGCTAACGGGGGATGCAAACCAGGCCAATTTCTCCCCCAAAGAGACCTTTGGAACTCTCTACTGCAAACGGCAATTGAATCTAGTTCAATTGTACATTTTAAATTTGAGATTGATAGATTTTTGTTCGACAAAGGTATTAAGGGATGAGGGGCAAAGGCAGGTATATGGAGTTAGGTCGCAGCTCAGCCATGATCTCATTGAGTGGCTGATCAGGCTCGGGGGCTGAATGGCTGACTCCTGTCCCTATGTTCCTATTTGCATTTATACAGCATCTTTCATGATCTCAGGATGTCCCAAAGTGTTTTACAGTAAATGAAGTACTTTTGTAGTACAGTCATTGTTGCAATGTAGGAAACATGGTAGCCAATTAGCGCACAGCAAGGTCCTTAAAACAGCCATGAGGTAATGACCAGATTATCTGTTTTAATGATGTTGATTGAGGGGTAAACATTGGCCAGGACAACGGGGAGAATTCCCCTGCTCTTCTTCGAAATAGTGCAGAAGCGTGATGAGGTGCGAAATAAACATAAAGATGGATGGACAAACTAAGATGGGCCAAATGGCCTTCCTCCTCTGTGATTATCTTGAGATCTTGGCTTCTGTTTTGTGTTCTATTGGTTGATCTCAGGCAAGCCTCCGGTTGAGTCCTACGGTTGAGCCCAGGCTAGCAGGGGAACGAGAATCAGTGCTGCTGCTACTGATGACAATCTAGTGACTGCTGTTTTGAAGGGCATATGGGATGATGGACAAGTCCAGCTGTGATACCTTCCATGTCCGCTAGTTAACCATGGTCACTTTTGAGGTTCACATGAGAATAATGGTTGCTGTTTGGGAGGTACTGGAAGGCTGCCATGGAATCAAACCTCAGCAAGACTTTGTTCTTTCGTTCAAACTGGGAGCAGTCAAACACGCCCCCCTCACCACCCCCGCACACAAACGTCCCCCCCCAACACAAATGTCCGCCCCCCCACATAAATGTCCCCACCCCACACACTCCTCACACCGCCCCCACACAGTCTCCACACCCTCCACACACACCCCCCACACAGTCCTCACCCCCCCACACACAGGGCCCACACATCCCTCAGACACCTCCTGCCCCCACGCACCTCCCACACAGTCCTCACACCCCCCCACACACAAGCCCCCCCCACACACCCCTCACACAACCCCCACACAGTCCTCATACCCCCCCACACACCCCCACACGCCTCCCCCACACAGCCCTCACACACACGCTCTCCCCCACACACTCCACCCCACACACTCCCACACACTCCCCACACACACTGCCCCACACACTCCCACACACTCCCCACACACACTGCCCGACACACTCCCACACACTCCCCCCACACATTCCCCACACACACTGCCCCACACACTCCCACACACTCCCCCCACACATTCCCCACACACACTGCCCCACACACTCCCACACACTCCCCCCACACACTCCCCATGCAAACTGCCCCACACACTCCCCCCACACACTCCCACACACTCCCACACACTGCCCCACACACTCCCACACACTCCCCCCACAAACTCCCCACATACACTGCCCCACACACTCCCACACACTCCCCCCACACACTCCCCCCCACACACTCCACCCCACACACTCCCACACACTCCCCACACACACTCCCACACACTCCCCCCCACACACTCCACCCCACACACTCCCACACACTCCCCCCACATATTCCCCACACACACTGCCCCACACACACACACACACTCCACACACACACTCCCACACACACTCCCCACACACACCCCCCCACACACACACTCCGACACACAGCCCACACACTCCCCACACACTCCCCACACACACAGCCCACACACACCCCACACACACTCCCCCACACACACTCCCCCCACACTACTCACCCCCACATACTCCCCCCACACACTCCCCGCACACACTGCCCCACACACTCATCCACACGCTCCCCCCACACACACCCCCCACACATACCTACACACACCTGCACACGCCCACACACATCCCCACCCTTAGCCACACCCACACACACACCCCCACACACACCTCCACACACACCTCACACACACACCTCCACACACACCTCCGCACACACCCCCACACACACCTCCACACACACCTCACACACACACCTCCACACACACCTCCACATACACCCCCACACACATACCCACACACACACCCCCACACCTACACACACACCCCTAGCCACACCCCCACACACACCCACACACACTCCCACACACACACACACCCACACACACACTCCCCCACACACACCCCCACACACATACCCCCACACACATACCTCCACACACACACCCCCACACATATACCTCCACACACACACACACACACACACACCCACACACACCTCCACACACACCCCCACACACACCCCCACACACACAGCCCACGCACTCCCCACAGACACAACCCACACACACCCCACACACACTCCCCAACACACGCTCTCCCCACACATACTCCCCCACACACACTCCACCACACACACTCCCCCACACACACTCCACCACACACACTCCCCCACACAGACGCTCCCCACACACACTCCCCCACACACGCTCCCCCACACACGCTCCCCCACACACGCTCCCCCACACACGCTCCCCCACAAACGCTGCCCCACATACACCCCCACACACACCCACACACACACCCCCACACATACTCCCCACACCCCTTCCCCTCCCTTGTCCACAGCCACACACCCACACCCACCCAACCAGTGACTAACCAGGGAACAGGCTATCTTAGATCTGGTACTGTGTAATGAGACAGGATGAATAAACAATCTCCTAGTAAAGGATCCTCTAGGAATGAGTGTCCATAACATGGTTGAATTTCAAATTCAGTTGGAGGGTGAGAAAGTTGGATCTCAAACCAGTGTCCTAAGCTTAAATAAAGGAGACTACAAAGGTATGAAGGCAGAGTTGGATAAAGTGGACTGGGAAAATAGATTAAAGTGTGAGCAGTGGCAGACATTTAAGGAGATATTTCATAACTCCCAACAAAAATATATCCCAATGAGAAGGAAAGACTCAATGAGAAGGAGATGGATAACCATCCGTGGCTAACTAAGGAAATAAGGGAGGGTACCAAATTGAAAACAAGGGCATACAATGTGACCAAGACTAGTGGAAGACCAGAGGATTGGGACATTTTTAAAAGCCAGCAAAGAATGACTGAAACAATAATAAAGAGAGGGAAGACAGATTATGAAAGTAAACTAGCATGAAATATAAAAACAGGTAGTAAGAGTTTCTACAGGTACATAAAAAGGAAAAGAGTGGCTAAAGTAAATGTTGGTCCCCTAGAGGATGAGACTGGGGAATTAATAATGGGGAACAGGGAAATGGCAGAGACGTTGAACAAATATTTTGTATCGGTCTTCATGGTAGAAGACACGAAAACCATCCCAACAAAGGATAATCAAGGGGCTAAAGGGAGGGAGGAACTTAATACAATCACTATCACTAATGAAGTAGTACTCAGTAAAATAATGGGACTAAAGGCGGACAAGTCCCCTGGACCTGAGGGCTCGCATCCTAGGGACTGAAAAGAAGTGGCTGCAGAGAGAGTGGATGCATTGGTTATAATCTACCAAAATTCCCTGGATTCTGGGGAGGTCCCAGCAGATTTAAAAACTGCAAATGTAATGCCCCTATTTAAAAAAAGGAGGCAGAGAGAAAACAGGAAACAATAGACCAGTTAGCCTAGCATCTGTCGTTGGGAAAATTCTGTAGTCCATTATTAAGGAAGCAGTAGCAGGACATTTGGAAAAGCATGATTTAATCAAGCAGAGTCAACATGGTTTTATGAAAGGGAAATCATGTTTGACAAATTTGCTGGAGTTCTTTGAGGATGTAACAAGCAGGGTGGATGAGGGGGAACCAGTGGATATGGTGTATTTAGATTTCCAGAAGGCATTCACTAAGGTGCCAGATAAAAGGTTACTGCACAAGATGGAAGTTCACGGGTTGGGGGTAATATATTAGCATGGATAGAGGATTGGCTAACTAACAGAAAACAGAGCGTGGGGATTAATGGGTCATTTTCAGGTTGGCAAACAGTAGCTACTGGGATGCCGCAAGGGCCGATGCTGGGGCCTCAACTATTTACAATGTATATTAATGACTTGGATGAAGGGGCCGAGTGTAATGTAGCCAAGTTTGCTGATGATACAAAGATGGGTGGGAAAGCAAATTGTGAGGAGGACACAAGAAACCTTCAAAGGAATATGGACAGGCTAAGTGAGTGGGCAATAATTTGGCAGTGGGACTATAATGTGGGAAAATGTGAGGTTATCCACTTTGCCAGAAAAAATAGAAAAGCAAATTATAATTTAAATGGATAAAAATTAAAAAAGTGCTGCAGTACAGAGGGACCTGGAGGTCCTTGTGCGTGAAACACAAAGTTAGTATGTAGGTACAGCAAGTAATCAGGAAGGCAAATGGAAAGTTGGCCTTTATTGCAAGGGGGATAGAGTATAAAAGCAGAGAAGTCCTGCTCCAGCTATACAGGGTATTGGCACGGCCACACCTCGAGTACTGTGTATAGTTTTTGTTGTGTATTGAATAAAGAATCTGACCAGATACTGTGAGCTCAAAGTAAGGTGTGACCATAGTCCTTTATTACAGGTCTCCAGAGTGCCTCTCCAGCCTGTGAGGCCTCCTTATGTACAGGTGCCCCCAAGGGATTGTGGGATCCCTTTGGACTCCAGTGGATGAGCACTCTGGTGGTTAAACAAGGTATTTACAGATTTACATATATAACAACACCGCCCACCCAAAGTCAACAATGTAACTATTTACAAAGTGAGTCGATCTGGGGCCTTGCTTTCCCTGTTGATCGTCTTGGTGCAAATGCTGATTTTGGTGAGTCGTTTGTTGGGCTCTTGCTGGGCTGCTGTGCAGCTGGCCTTGCTGGGCTGCCGGGTGTGGTGAGTCCTGCTTGGCTGCTGCGGGTGATGGGTTCTGCTTCGTGGTCAACCACTGGGTCAGTTGCCACTGGTGTGTGTGTGCGAGGGTCAAAAAAGGTAGAGTCTATTGTAGTTTGCACTGGATAGTTCGTGAATCTGAGTTTGGTTTGGTCCAAGTATTTCCTGTAGGTGAATCCATTTGAAAGTTTGACCAGAAACACCCTACTCCCCTCTTTGGCCATGACAGTGCTGGGAAGCCATTTGGGACCTTGTCCATAGTTCAACAGAAATATAGGATCATTAATCTCGATTTCGTGTGACACATTTGCGCGATCATGATATGTATTCTGTTGAAGAGGCCTTCTCTCTAACTATTCATGTATGATACGTCCTTACGATACAGTATAAATGCACACGAGGCCCATGCTTGAGAGAAGGTCAGTCTGTGACCTGTCCTTTATTCCTTAGCACTCAAGTGCAGCAAGTGGGTGGAGCTTCCCCTTTTATACCTGAAGGTCCAGGTTAGGAGTGTCTCCCACCTAGTGGTCAGTGTTCTCATGGTGTACAACTTAGGTCAGTTTATACATGGGTTACAATGCTGGTTGAATACATGACATAACCTCCCCCATAAAGTCTTATTGGGATCACAGGTTAAGTCTCTCTGGTGGTTTACGCTCCCTTGTAGAGCGCCTGAGTTGGGGCTCCGGTTGTTGGGCGTTGGCCTGAGTGTCTGCTGTTTGCGGTGCCTTAGGCCTGTCCGGACTGCCCACAGTGACTGGGCTCTGCTCCCTTTGGTTCCTGTGTTCAGTCACCTGTGGTGGAGTGAACTCTACATCGTGTTCTTCCTCTGCTTCTTCTATGGGGTTGCTGAACCTCCTTTTTGTTTGATCCACATGTTTGCAGCAGATTATCTGCACTGCTCGTTCTGCCTGGCCGTTTGAGGCCGGCTTGAGTAGTGCCGTTCTAACATGGTTAATTCCATTGCCTGCCATGAAGTCCTGGAATTCAGTGCTTGTGAAGCACGGGCCATTGTCGCTGACCAAGATGTCCGGTAGACCGTGGGCGGCGAACATTGCCCGTAGACTTTCTACCGTGGCAGAGGATGCGCTTGAATTTAAAATGTCACAGTCGATCCATTTGGAGTAGGCGTCTACTACAACCAAAAACATTTTCCCCATGAAAGGACCTGCATAGTCCACATGGATGCGTGACCAAGTCTTGGCGGGCCATGGCCAGAGGCTCAGGGGGGCTTCCCTGGGCGCATTGCCCAGCTGGGCACACGTGTTGCACCTGCGAACACAAAGTTCCAGATCTGCGTCTATCCCTGGCCACCAAACATATGACCTGGCAATTGCCTTCATCGTGACAATGCCCGGGTGCCCATTGTGGAGTTCTCTGATGAACACCTCTCTGCCCATCTGGGGCATGACTACGCGGTTTCCCCACAGTAGGCAATCGGCCTGAATCGAGAGTTCATCCTTGCGCCTGTGAAATGGTTTAAATTTCTCAGGGCATGCCCTGTACGTGCCCAGTCCCCATTCAGGACACATTTCTTGACTAGAGACAATAGCGGGTCTCTATTTGTCCAGACTTTAATCTGACGGGCTGTCACGGGTGAGCCTTCGTTTCCGAAAGCTTCAACAGCCATGACCATCTCAGCAGCATGCTCAGTTGCCCCCTCAGTGGTGGCTAGTGGGATCCTGCTGAGTGCATCGGCGCAGTTTTTGGTGCCCGGTCTGTGCCGAATTGTGTAGTCATAGGCAGCTAACGTGAGTGCCCACCTCTGTATGCGGGCCGATGCGTTTGCATTTATGGCCTTGTTGTCGACCAAAAAGTTTGTGATCTGTCTCCAACTCAAATTTCCTGCCAAACAGGTACTGGTGCATGAACTGTATACGTGCTCCACATGAACTCGCTGAACTTCAGCTTCCAGCGATTTCCCCCAGCGTTCATTTCTGCAATTTCTGCAGGTATTTTGCTCACCTCTGCAAACTCCGGCTGAGTGTGTGCCTCCACGCCTCCAGCATGAGCTGCGGTTTGAAACAAAAGGTCCCTTGCCAGTCGATCGTCCCTGACTGCCCCTGTTATTGCCCTTGAGTGCAGCATTAACAGGTGTTGATGGCCCCATTACTGGCCACATTGTCCCTTGCAATGGCGTGAATCGCCATTCAGCTTTCCATTGTCTCTGTCGAACTCCCCCTCTGGGTTCGACTACATGTAGGGGCATGCCCGACTGCCCTTGTCTGCCTGGAGAACTGTGTGCTGCTTTAACAATGTTGAATCTCTGTCCCAACCATTCCTTAACACAGTACCTCTACAGTACCTCTCGTCTGTTCTGCTAGTGGCCATGCTCGCGTGGTTTAAATCCCAGTTTCTTGTCGCCATTGATACGTCCTTACTATATAGTATAAATGCACACGAGGCCCATACTTGAGAGAAGGTCAGTCTGTGACCTGTCCTTTATTCCTTAGCACTCAAGTGCAGCAAGTGGGTGGAGCTTCCCCTTTTATACCTGAAGGTCCAGGTTAGGAGTGTCTCCCACCTAGTGGTCAGTGTTCTCACAGTGTACAACTTAGGTCAGTTTATACATGTGTTACAATGCTGGTTGAATACATGACAATGTAGATCAGGGTGGACTCACGAGAGCCTTGTCTTAAGTGCCCTCTTCATGACCAGTTCAATGTGGACGAACCCCAGTGAGCGAGTGGGGTCTTGTGCAGTAACTAAGCAGGACTCGGGATAGGCGAATCTGCAGTGAGCCTTCAGTTACTCTCTTCAAACTCTGCTTGATTGTTTGCACTGCAATCTCTGCCTGACCATTGGACGCTGGTTTAAATGGGGCAGATGTGACATGTTTGATTCCATTGCGGGTCATGAACTCTTTGAACTTGGCACTGGTGAAGCACGGTCCATTGTCACTCACAACGACGTCAGGCAGGTCGTGCATGGCAAACATGGCCCGCAGGCTTTCAATGGTGGCAGCGAACGAGCTTGCTGACATTATCTCACATCCGATCCATTTGGAGTATGCATCTACAACCACTAGGAACATTTTTTCCAAGAACGGGCCTGCATAGTCGACATTAATATGTCCTTACTATACAATACAAATGCACACGAGGCCCATACTTGAGAGAAGGTCACTCTGTGACCAGCAACCTTTATTAGCCAGCACTGAAGTGGAGAAGGTGGGTGGAGCTTCCCCTTTTATACCTGAAAGTCCAGGTTAGCAGTGTCTCCCATAAGTTCACTACCTAGTGGTCAGAGTTCTCATGGTGTACAACTTAGGTCAGTTTATACATGGGTTACAATGACAGTTGAATACATGACATCACCTCCCCTACAAAGTCTTATTGGGATCACAGGTTAAGTCTCTCTGGTGGTTTACGCTCCCTTGTAGAGCGCCTGAGTTGGGGCTCCGCTTGTTGGGCCCTGGTCTGAGTGTCTGCTGTTTGCGGTCCCTCAGGCCTGTCCGGACTGCCCACAGTGACTGGGCTCTCCTCCACTTGGTTCTGGTGTTCGGTCACCTGTGGTGGAATGAACTCTACATCGTGTTCTTCCTCTGCTTCTTCTATGGGTTGCTGAACCTCCTTTTTGTTTGATCCACATGTTTGCGGCTGATTTGTCCATTGGTAAGTTTAACTACCAGAATCCTATTCCCCTCTTTGGAAATCACAGTGCCTGCGAGCCATTTGGGCCCTGCAGCATAGTTAAGGACAAAAACAGGGTCATTGACATCAATACATCGCGCCCTCGCATTCCCGTCACAGTAGTCACATTGTGACCTGCGCCTGCTCTTGATGATTTCTTTCATGATGGGGTGTCTAAGGGATAACCTGGTTTTGAGCTTCCTTTTCATTAGCAGCTCTGCGGGTGGAACCCCCGTGAGCGAGTATGGTTGGGATCTATTGGCCAACAGGAGGCGTGATAAGTGGGTTTGTAGGGAACCCCCTTGGATTCTGAGCATCCCCTGTTTGATTATCTGCACTGCTCGTTCTGCCTGGCCGTTTGAGGCCCGCTTGAATGGTGCCGTTCTGACATGGTTGATACCATTTCCTGCCATGAAGTCCTGGAATTCAATGCTTGTAAAGCACGGGCCATTGTTGCTGACTAAGACGTCCGATAGACCATGGGTGGCAAACATTGCCCGTAGACTTTCTACCATGGAAGAGGATGTGCTTGAATTGAGAATGTCACACATGATGCATTTGGAGGAGGCGTCTACTACAACCAAAAACATTTTTCCCATGAAAGGACTTGCGTAGTCCACATGGATGCGTGACCATGGCTAGGCGGGCCAGGACCAGGGGCTAAGGGGGGCTTCCCTGGGCACATTGCCCAGCTGGGCACACGTGTTGCACCTGCGAACACAAAGTTCCAGGTCTGCATCTATCCCTGGCCACCAAACGTGTGACCTGGCAATTGCCTTCATCATGACAATGCCCGGGTGCTCATTGTGGAGTTCTCGGATGAACACCTCTCTGCCCATCTGGGGCATGACTACTCAGTTTCCCCATCGAACTGGTTTAAATTCCTCAGGGCATGCCCCGTACGTGGCTGCCCAGTCCCCATTCAGGACACATTTCTTGACTAAAGACAGTAGCGGGTCTCTATTTGTCCAGACTTTGATCTGACGGGCTGTCACAGGTGAGCCTTCGCTTTCAAACGCTTCAACAGCCATGACCATCTTAGCAGCATACTCAGTTGCCCCCTCGGTGGTGGCTAGGGGGAGCCTGCTAAGTGCATCGGCGCAGTTTTCAGTGCCCGGTCTGTGCCGAATTGTATCGTCTTGTTGTTGACCAAAAGGGAAGTTAGGGGTTTGTGATCTGTCTCCAGCTCAAATTTCCTGCCAAATAGTTACTGGTGCATTTTTTTTTACTGCATATATACATGCAAGTGCTTCCTTTTCTACCATCCCATAGCCCCTTTCTTCCGGGGACAGACTTCTGGAGGCATAAGCTACCGGCTGTAACTGGCCCTTGGCATTAACATGCTGCAACACACACCCGACCCCATAGGACGACGCATCGCACGTTAAAACAAGTTTCTTCCACGGGTCATATAGCGTTAACAGATTGTTGGAGCATAACAAATGGCATGCTCTTTCAAAAGCCCTTTCCTGGCTGACCCCCAGACCCATTTGCGACCTTTGCAAAGGAGCATGTGTAGCGGCTCTAACAGCGTGCTCAATTTGGGAAGAAAGTTACCTAAATAGTTCAGGAGTCCCAGGAATGAACGCAGCTCCGTCGTGTTGTGGGGTCTGGGTGCTTTAGATGCAGTAGGTCTGATCCCGTCTGCTGCTACCCTCAGCCCCAGGAATTCTACCTCTGGAGCTAAGAAGACGCACTTCGCCTTTTTCAGTAGCAGACCTACCCGGTTCAGTCTGCGTAGCACCTCCTCCAGGTTGTGGAGGTGTTCTTCAGTATTGTAACCCGTGATGAGGATGTCGTCTTGAAAAACCACCGTCCTTGGAATCGACTTGAGGAGGCTTTCCATGTTTCGTTGAAAGATTGCGGCGGCAGAGCGAATCCCGAACGGACATCTGTTATAGTCAAACAACTCCTTGTGTGTCGTGATGGTGGTCAGCTTCTTCGACTCACTCGCCAACTCCTGGGTCATGTAAGCTGAGGTCATAAGAACATAAGAATTAGGAACAGGAGTAGGCCATCTAGCCCCTCGAGCCTGCTCCGCCACTCAATAAGATCATGGCTGATCTGGCCGTGGACTCAGCTCCACTTACCCGCCCGCTCCCCATAACCCTTAATTCCAATTTTGAAAAAAGTCTGCCACCGGATAGCGTCGCAAAGAGGTCCTCCGCACTTGGTAGCGGGTACTGTTCTTGGAGTGACACCCGATTGATGGTAGCCTTGTAATCACCACATATCCTGACCGACCCATCCGCCTTGAGCACCGGCACGATCGGGCTCGTCCAGTCACTGAATTCGACTGGCGAGATGATGCCTTCCCTCAGCATGCGGTCCAATTCACCTTCTATCTTTTCCCGCATCACGTAGGGCACCGCTCTGGCCTTGTGGTGTACTGGCCTAGTGTCCAGGTTTATGTGAATCACTACCTTGGTCCCCATTAAAGTGCCAATGCCGGGT
Organism: Pristiophorus japonicus; assembly: GCF_044704955.1. Taxonomy (NCBI): domain Eukaryota; kingdom Metazoa; phylum Chordata; class Chondrichthyes; family Pristiophoridae; genus Pristiophorus; species Pristiophorus japonicus. The sequence continues at coordinate 24,786,113 of NC_091978.1, read as the reverse complement.
TGAAATAGTGAGTCAAATTTGTCCAGGACCTGTGAGCTTGATATTCGCTCCACAGAAGAAATTGCATTGACATCGTCCCATTTCCAGTTCATGACAGCAAGCCAACTCCTCCCCAGCAGTACAGGACCGCCCCCCCGGGACAATCTAGAGTGGCAACCTGTTCTCCGAATCTTTGTGGGTCACGACTACCGTGGCGCTGCCGAGAACAGGAATGATCTCCTTTTTATATGCCTGTAGCTGTGCGTCAATCGGCAATAATTTTGGCCCCCTGGCCTTGGACGCCCACAACTTGTCAAACTGTTTGATACTCATCAGGGCCTGGCTGGTTCCCGTGTCTAACCCCATTGATACTGGGATGCCATTGAGGAGCATTTTCATCATTATCGGTGGCGTCCTGGAGTATGAACTGGATATGTGCTCCACATGAACTCGCTGAACTTCAGCTTCCAACGATTTCCTCCAGTGTCCATTTGGCCTCTTCGGGCTTACATCGGGCCCATTCTCCTCGTACATCAACCTGGCTGCAGGTTTCCTGCACATACGCGCCAAGTGACCACTGACGTTGTAGTTTCTGCAGGTATATTGCTGATACCTGCAAGCTCTGGCTGTGTGTTTGCCTCCACACCTCCAACATGAGCCGTTGTTGGAAACAAATGGTCCATTACCAGTCGATCATCTCTGACTGTCTCTGTAACTGTCCTTAAACGCACCATTGACAGGTGTTGATGGCCCCATTACTGGCCGCATTGTCCCTTGCGATGGCATGAATCGCCGTTCAGCTAGCCATTGTCTCTGTTGAATTCCCCCTTTGGGTTCGACTACATGCTCGGGCATGTCCGATTGCCCCTGTCTGCCTGGAGAACTGTGTGCCTCGTTAACAATGTTGACTCCCTGTCCATTTGCTGCATTTAAAACAAGATTTTTGTCAAACAACATTCTGGTCTCTTCCTCCCCTGAGATAAATGTCTGGGCCATCAAAGCCGCCGTTTCCAATCAGTTTCCTGAAAACACCAGCGTGCGCAATGCCCTCAATAAAAATGTCTCGCAGCATCTCGGCTCTGCATGCATCTGGGAACTTACAGAGACTCGCCAGTCGCCGGAGGTCTGCCATGAAGTCTGGAACGCTTTGCCCTTCTCTCCGCCGGTGCGTGTAAAACCGGTGTCTCGCCATGTGCATGCTGCTCGCCGGTTTAAACGGTTCCCCGATCAACTTACTGAGCTCTTCAAAGTCTTGTTCACCAGCTTCTCTGGCGCTAGAAGGTCCTTCATCAGGGAGTACATCCTGGATCCACAAACCGTCAGGAGATGAGCCCTGCGTTTGTCGGCCGAATCCTGTCCCAGCCATTCCTTAGTGACATAACTTTGCAGTAGTCTCTCAATAAAGTTGTCCCAATCATCACCAACACAGTACCTCTCTTCTGTGCTGCTAGTGGCCATGCTCGCGTGGTTTAAATCCCAGTTTCTTGTCGCCAATAATATGTCCTTACTATACAGTACAAATGCTTATGAGGCCCATACTTGAGAGAAGGTCACTCTGTGACCAGCAACCTTTATTAGCCAGCACTGAAGTGAAGAAGGTGGGTGGAGCTTACCCTTTTATAGCTGAAAGTCCAGGTTAGGAGTGTCTCCCACAAGTTCACCACCAAGTGGTCAGTGTTCTCACGGTGTACAACTTAGGTCAGTTTATACATGGGTTACAATGACAGTTGAATACATGACAGACATGGATCCTAGACCACGGTTTGGAGTGCAAAGACCATAAATTTAGTGGCACCTCGCTGGGTGCATTGTTTAACTGTGAACATGTGTTACATTTGTGCACGCAGGACGCTAAGTCTGCATCAATAACGGGCCACCACATGTGGTATCTGGCTATCGCTTTCATCATTACGATGCCTGGGTGGGTACTGTGGAAGTCACTAATGAAAGTGTCCCTGCCCTTTTTTGGCACCACTACCTGATTACCCCATAGGAGGCAGTCGCCTGTATGGACATTTCATCTCTGCGCCGCTGGTACAGCTTTATTTCTTCCTGCATCTCTAACGGGACACTGGACCAACTCCCGTGGAGCATTAAGGACAGTAAGGGTCCTGGCTCGTCCAGGTTCTAATCTGTCAGGCGGTAACAGGTGATTGCTCACTCTCAAATGCTTCCATTACCATAATTAAATCTGCGGGTTGTGCCATCTCCACACCTGTGGTGGGCAATAAGAACATAAGAACATAAGAATTAGGAACAGGAGTAGGCCATCTAGCCCCTCGAGCCTGCTACGCCATTCCTTTATTGGTTAAAAATCTATCTATCTGTGACTTGAATACATTCAATGAGCTAGCCTCAACTGCTTCCTTGGGCAGAGAATTCCACACATTCACAACCCTCTGGGAGAAGAAATTCCTTCTCAACTCGGTTTTAAATTGGCTCCCCCGTATTTTGAGGCTGTGCCCCCTAGTTCTAGTCTCCCAACCAGTGGAAACAACCTCTCTGCCTCTATCTTGTCTATCCATTTCATTATTTTAAATGTTTCTATAAGATCACCCCTCATCCTTCTGAACTCCAACAAGTAAAGACCCAGTCTACTCAATCTATCATCATAAGGTAACCCCCTCATCTCCGGAATCAGCCGAGTGAATCGTCTCTGTACCCCCTCCAAAGCCAGTATATCCTTCCTTAAGTAAGGTGACCAAAACTGCATGCAGTACTCCAGGTGCGGCCTCACCAATACCCTGTACAGTTGCAGCAGGACCTCCCTGCTTTTGTACTCCATCCCTCTCGCAATGAAGGCCAACATTCCATTCGCCTTCCTGATTACCTGCTGCACCTGCAAACTAACGTTTTGGGATTCATGCACAAGGACCTCCAGGCCCCTCTGCACTGCAGCATGTTGTAATGGCAGCCTACTGAGAGCATCGGCACAGTTTTCTGTGCCTGGCCTGTGGCAGATGGCGTAGTTGTATGCGGACAACGTGAGCGGCCATCTCTGGATGCGGGCCGATGCATTTGTATTTATCCCCTTACTTTCAGAAAAGAGGGATATCAGTGGCTTCTGGTCGGTTTCCAATTCAAATTTGAGCCCAAACAGATATTGAGGCATTTTTTTTACCCCATAAACACACGCTAACGCTTCTTTTTCGATCATGCTGTAGGCCCTCTCAGCCTTAGACAGACTTCTCGATGCATAAGCAACCGGTTGCAATTTCCCAGATTCATTAACTTGTTGCAATACACACCCGACACCATACAACAACGCATCACATGCTAGTACCAAACGCTTAGATGGATCATACAACACAAGCAATTTGTTGGAGTATAACAGTTTATTGCTTTTTCAAAGGCATTTTCTTGGCTTTTACCTTGTACCCATTCATCTCCTTTACACAGTAGAGTGCAGTGGTTATAACAGTGTGCTAAGTCCCGGTAAGAAGTTACCAAAGTAGTTCAGGATTCTTAGAAACGACCGCAGCTCCGTCACGTTCTGTGGTATCGGTGTGTTCTTGCTTGCCTCCGTCTTCGAATTGTTGGGCCTGATGCCGTCTACCCCGATTCTTCTCCCCAGGAACTCCACTTCAGGCGCCATGAAAATGCACTTCGAGCGTCTTAACCCGAGCCCCATGCGATTAAGCCGACTAAGAACCTCCTCCAGGTTCTACAGGTGCTCGACGGTGTCCCAACCTGTAACCAAGATGTTGTCCTGGAAGACCACCGTGCGCGGGACCGACATCAGTAAGCTTTCCATGTTCCTCTGGAATGTCGCCGTGGCTAATCAAATCCTAAATGGGCATCGGTTGTAAATGAAGAGACCTTTGTGCATGTTGATGCAGGTGATGTCCTTCAATGATTCCTCCAGTTCCTGCGTCATGTCGGCCGAGGTCAAGTCCAGCTTCGTGAGCATTTTTCCTCCCACCAGTATTGAAAATAGGTCGTCTGCCTTTGGTAGCGGGTATTGATCCTGCAGTGAGAAACGATTGATAGTTACTTTGTAATCACCACAGATTCTGACGGTGCCGTCTTCCTTGAGGACTGGAACAATCATTGAATTCGATCGGCGAAATGATGCCCTCTCGTTGCAGCCGGTCCAGCTCGATCTCCACCCTGTCTCTCATCATGTACGGTACCGCTCTCGCCTTGTGATGGATGGGTCGCGCCCCCGGAATCAGGTGGATCTGCACTTTTGCTCCTTGGAACTTCCCGATGCCTGGTTCAAACAGCGAGGGGAACTTGTTTAGGACCAGGGCACATGAAGTGTTATCGACGGATGAGAGCGCTCAGACATCGTCCCAGTTCCAGCGTATCGTTCCCATCCAGCTCCTGTTGAACAGCGTGGAGCTATCGCCCGGTACCACACAGAGTGGTAATTTGTGCACCACTCCATCGTAGGAGACCTTTACAGTAGCACTGCCAATTACGGAAATCAGTTCCTTTGTGTATGTTCTCAGTTTAGTACGAATGGGAGTCAGGACTGGCCTTGAGGTCTTGCTGCAGCACAATTTATCGAAAGTCTTTTTGCTCATTATGGACTGGCTCGTGCTCGTGTCCAGCTGCATTGACATTGGGAGTCCATTTAATTCAACCTTCATCATTATCGGGGGACACTTTGTGGTAAATGTATGCACCCCATATACCTCTGCCTCCTCAGCCTGAGGCTCTGGTTCGTCGTGATCCTCCCTGGATCTGTCCTCCTCTGCAATATGGTGGTTTGCAGGATTAGCAGGGTTTGCAGCTCGCCTGCACCTATGTTGGCGGTGTCCCATTGTTCCACAACCATTGCAAACGTATCCTTTGAAGCGGCATGAATGGAAACGATGATCACCCCCGCAGCGCCAACAATGTGTTAATGGCCTTGCATTCACCTCCCTTGATGGTGGATTCTAAGACATCTGAGGACGTGCAGTTGCAGGCATGTGAGGCCTGCCCTGTACGTTACGATTCGAAAACAACATCACTTTGTTCACAGTACTTGTTGCAGCACTCGTGTGCTGAGAGATTTGTTTGGTATTGTCACTGGTGATGATGAACACCTGGGCTATCGCTATGGCTTTACTCAAGGTTGGGGTCTCTACAGTCAAAAGTTTGCAAAGTATTACTTCATGACCTTTGCCAAGTACAAAGAAGTCCCTGAGCATGTGCTCCAAGTGTCCTTCAAATTCTCAATGTCCTACAAGGCGCCTTAGCTCGGCGAGGTAGCTCACCACTTCATGGCCTTCAAACCTCTTGCACATGTAGAACCTCTACCTCGACATCAGAACGCATTCCTTCGTGTTCAGATGCTTTGTCCAGTGGTAAGGATTAACCAAGACGACTGGAGACCAGCTCTGCTGCACGGACCTAGTGCACACACATATCGCAGTGTGGGCTGGCCCGTGCTGCCCCTGTGCCCCTAGCCCCAAACTCACGCCTCCCCTGGGTCCCGATCACGTTGCTCTGCAATCTCTCGCCACTCCTTCGCCCGATCTCGCCGCTCCTGCTGTGTCTGCCCACGCTCCAATCACCGATCTGGACCTTGATGTTGTCACTCTTCGTTGCTGTCACCCTCCCTCACCAGCTCATGCTGCTCCCGAGGCATCCACGCTGCTCCTTTTATAGCCCCGACCTGCTTTTGGTGTTCTCACACACTTATCTACATGACCTTCCATTCCTTTCTCCCTCATGTGTTTATCTAGCTTCCCCGTTAAAGGTACCTATGCTATTTGCCTCAACTATTCTATCCAGTAGCGAGTTCCTCATTCGAATCAATCTCTGGATAAAGAAGTTTCTCCTTAATTCATCAATGGATTTATTGGTGACTGACTATCTGCTATTGATGGTCCCGAGTTTTGGAATCCCACACAACAACAACTTGCATTTATATAGCGGCTTTATCGCAGTAAAATGTCCCGAATTTCTTCACAGTGAGCGATTATCAAACAAAGATTTGATACCGAGCCACATAAGGAGATATTAGAACGGATGACCAAAAGCTTGGTCAAAGAGGTAGGTTTAAACTCAAAGGAATACAAGTCAAGTTGGTGCAACCTGCCCTCATAATTTAACCATTTAAACTCGAGTATAATTCTGATCATCTGTGCTGTACCCCGTCTAAGGCCAGTATATATTTCCTGATGTACGGTGCCCAAAACTGAATGCAGTTACTCCAGTTGGGGTCTGACCAAGGCTCTGGGCAACTGAGGCATAGAAACATGGAAACAGAAAATAGGTGCAGGAGTAGGTCATTCGGCCCTTCGAATCTGCACCGCCATTCAATATGATCATGGCTGATCATGCAACTTCAGTACCTCACTCCCGCCTTCTCTCCATACCCCTTGATCTCTTTAGCTGTAAGGGCCATATCTAACTCCCTCTTGAATATATTCAATGAACTGGCATCAACAACTCTCTGCGGCAGGGAATTCCACAGGTTAACAACTCTCTGAATGAAGAAGCTTCTCCTCATCTCAGTCCAAAATGGCCTACCACTTATCCTAAAACTATGTCACCTGGTTCTGGACTTCCCCAACATCGGGAACATTCTTCCCGCATCTAACCTGTCCAGTACCGTCAGAATCTAACATGTTTCTATGAGATCCCCACTCATCCTTCTAAACTCCAGTGAATACAGGTCCAGTCGATCCAGTCTCTCCTCATATGTCAGTCCAGCCATCCCTGGAATCAGTCTGGTCAACCTTCGCTGCATTCCCTCAAGAGCAAGAACGTCCTTCCTCAGATTGGGAGATCAAACACAATATTCCAGGTGAGGCCTCACAAAGGCCCTGAACAACTGCCTCCCTGCTCCTACGCTCAAATTCCCTCGCTATGAAGGCCAACATACCATTTGTCTTCTTCACCGCCTGCTGTACCTGCATGCCAACTTTCAGTGACTGATGAACCATGACACCCAGGTCTTGTTGTACCTCCCCTTTTCCTAATCTGCCGCCATTCAGATAATATTCTGCCCTCACATTTATCCACATTACACTGCATCTTCCATGCATTTGCCCACTCACCTAACCTGTCCAAGTAACCCTGCAGCCTCTTAGCGTCCTCCTCACAGCTCACATCGCCATCCAGTTTGCTGCCATCTGCAAACTTGGAGATATTACACTCAATTCCTTCATCTAACTTGTTAATGTATAATGTAAAGAGCTGGGGTCCCAGCACTGAGCCCTGCGGCACTCCACTAGTCACTGCCTGCCATTCTGAAAAGGACTTTGTGTCTTAATGCCAGGAGTATCCGCAATAAGGTGGATGAATTAACTGTGCAAATAGATGTTAACAAATATGATGTGATTGGGATTACGGAGACATGGCTCCAGGATGATCAGGGCTGGGAACTCAACATCCAGGGGTATTCAACATTCAGGAAAGATAGAATAAAAGGAAAAGGAGGTGGGATAGCATTGCTGGTTAAGGAGGAAATTAAGGCAATAGTTCGGAAGGACATTAGCTTGGATGATGTGGAATCTATATGGGTAGAGCTGCAGAATACCAAAGGGCAAAAAACGTTAGTGGGAGTTGTGTACAGACCTCCAAACAGTAGTAGTGATGTTGGGGATGGCATCAAACATGAAATTAGGGGTGCGTGCAATAAAGGTGCAGCAGTTATAATGGGTGACTTTAATATGCACATAGATTGTGTTAACCAAACTGGAAGCAATACGGTGGGGGAGGATTTCCTGGAGTGCATAAGGGATGGTATTTTAGACCAATATGTCGAGGACACCAACTAGGGGGGAGGCCATCTTAGACTGGGTGTTGTGTAATGAGAGAGGATTAATTAGCAATCTCGTTGTGCAAGACCCCTTGGGGAAGAGTGACCATAATATGGTGGAATTCTGCATTAGGATGGAGAATGAAACAGTTAATTCAGAGATCATGGTCCAGAAATTAAAGAAGGGTAACTTTGAAGGTATGAGGCGTGAATTGGCTAGGATAGATTGGCGAATGATACTGAAGGGGTTGACTGTGGATGGGCAATGGCAGACATTTAGAGACCGCATGGATGAACTACAACAATTGTACATTCCTGTCTGGCGTAAAAATAAAAAAGGGAAGGTGGCTCAACCGTGGCTATCAAGGGAAATCAGGGATAGTATTAAAGCCAAGGAAGTGGCATACAAATTGGCCAGAAATAGCAGCGAACCCGGGGACTGGGAGAAATTTAGAACTCAGCAGAGGAGGACAAAGAGTTTGATTAGGGCAGGGAAAATAGAGTACGAGAAGAAGCTTGCAGGGAACATTAAGACGGATTGCAAAAGTTTCTATAGATATGTAAAGAGAAAAAGGTTAGTAAAGACAAATGTAGGTCCCCTGCAGTCAGAATCAGGGGAAGTCATAACGGGGAACAAAAAAATGGCGGACCAATTGAACAAGTACTTTGGTTCGGTATTCACTGAGGAGGACACAAACAACCTTCCGGATATAAAAGGGGTCGGAGGGTCTAGTAAGGAGGAGGAACTGAGGGAAATCCTTATTAGTCGGAAAATTGTGTTGGGAAAATTGATGGGATTGAAGGCCGATAAATCCCCAGGGCCTGATGGACTGCACCCCAGAGTACTTAAGGAGGTGGCCTTGGAAATAGTGGATGCATTGACAGTCATTTTCCAACATTCCATTGACTCTGGATCAGTTCCTATGGAGTGGAGGGTAGCCAATGTAACCCCACTTTTTAAAAAAGGAGGGAGAGAGATAACAGGGAATTATAGACCGGTCAGCCTGACATCGATAGTGGGTAAAATGCTGGAATCAATTATTAAGGATGTCATAGCAGTGCATTTGGAAAGAGGTGATATGATAGGTCCAAGTCAGCATGGATTTGTGAAAGGGAAATCATGCTTGACAAATCTTCTGGAATTTTTTGAGGATGTTTCCAGTAGAGTGGACAAGGGAGAACCAGTTGATGTGGTATATTTGGACTTTCAGAAGGCTTTCGACAAGGTCCCACATAAGAGATTAATGTGCAAAGTTAAAGCACATGGGATTGGGGGTAGTGTGCTGACATGGATTGAGAACTGGTTGTCAGACAGGAAGCAAAGAGTAGGAGTAAATGGGGACTTTTCAGAATGGCAGGCAGTGAGTAGTGGGGTACCGCAAGGTTCTGTGCTGGGGCCCCAGCTGTTTACACTGTACATTAATGATTTAGACGAGGGGATTAAATGTAGTATCTCCAAATTTGCGGATGACACTAAGTTGGGTGACAGTGTGAGCTGCGAGGAGGATGCTATGAGGCTGCAGAGCGACTTGGATAGATTAGGTGAGTGGGCAAATGCATGGCAGATGAAGTATAATGTGGATAAATGTGAGGTTATCCACTTTGGTGGTAAAAACAGAGAGACAGACTATTATCTGAATGGTGACAGATTCGGAAAAGGGGAGGTGCAACGAGACCTGGGTGTCATGGTACATCAGTCATTGAAGGTTGGCATGCAGGTACAGCAGGCGGTTAAGAAAGCAAATGGCATGTTGGCCTTCATAGCGAGGGGATTTGAGTACAGGGGCAGGGAGGTGTTGCTACAGTTGTACAGGGCCTTGGTGAGGCCACACCTGGAGTATTGTGTACAGTTTTGGTCTCCTAACCTGAGGAAGGACATTCTTGCTATTGAGGGAGTGCAGCGAAGGTTCACCAGACTGATTCCCGGGATGGCGGGACTGACCTATCAAGAAAGACTGGATCAACTGGACTTGTATTCACTGGAGTTCAGAAGAATGAGAGGGGACCTCATAGAAACGTTTAAAATTCTGACGGGGTTAGACAGGTTAGATGCAGGAAGAATGCTCCCAATGTTGGGGAAGTCTAGAACCAGGGGACACAGTCTAAGGATAAGGGGTAAGCCATTTAGGACTGAGATGAGGAGGAATTTCTTCACCCAGAGAGTGGTGAACCTGTGGAATTCTCTACCACAGAAAGTTGTTGAGGCCAATTCACTAAATATATTCAAAAAGGAGTTAGATGGAGTCCTTACTACTAGGGGAATCAAGGGGTATGGTGAGAAAGCAGGAATGGGGTCCTGAAGTTGCATGTTCAGCCATGAACTCATTGAATGGCGGTGCAGGCTAGAAGGGCCGAATGGCCTACTCCTGCACCTATTCTCTATGTTTCTATGTTTCTATGACACGTTTATCCCGACTCTCTGCTTCCTGTCTGCCAACCAGTTCTCTATCCACGTCAGTACATTACCCTCAATACCACGTGCTTTGATTTTGCACACCAATCTCTTGTGCGGGACCTTGTCAAAAGCCTTTTGAAAGATCAAATACACCACATCCACTGGTTCTCCCTGCTAGTTACATCCTCAAAAAATTCCAGAAGATTCGTCAAGCATGATTTTCCTTTCATAAATCCATGCTGACTTGGACTGATCCTGTCACTACTTTCCAAATGCGCTGCTATTTCATCCTTAACGATTGATTTCAACATTTTCCCCACTACTGATGACCTGCTTTCTCTCTCCCTCCTTTTTTAAAAAGTGATGTTACAATAGCTACCCTCCAGTGCATAGGAATTGATCCAGAGTCGATAGACTGTTGGAAAATGATCACAAATGCATCCACTATTTCTAGGACCACTTCCTTAAGTACTCTGGGATGCAGACTATCAGGCCCTGGGGATTTATCGGCCTTCAATCCCATTAATTTCCCTAACATAATTTCCTGCCTAATAAGGATATCCTTCAGTTCTTCCTTCTCATGAAACCCACTATCCCCTAGTACATTCGGAAGGTTATTTGTGTCTTCCTTCGTGATCTGCCATTTCTTTGTTCCCCATTATAAATTCACCTGAATCTGACTGCAAGGGACCTACGTTTGTCTTCTCTAATCTTTTTCTCTTCACATATTTATCAAAGTTTTTGCAGTCAGTTTTTATGTTCCCTGCAAGCTTCCTCTCATACTCTATTTCCCCCCTCTTAATTAAACCCTTAGTCTTCCTCTGTCGAATTCTAAATTTCTCCCAGTCCTCAGGTTTGTTGCTTTTTCTGACCAATTTATATGCCCCTTCCTTGGATTTAACACTATCCTTAATTTCCCTTGTTAGCCACGGTTGAGCCACCTTCCCCGTTTTATTTTTACTCCAGACAGGGATGTACAATTGCTGAAGTTCATCCATGTGATCTTTAAATGTTTGCCATTGCTTATCCACCGTCAACCCTTTAAGTGTCCTTTGCCAGTCTATTCTAGCCAAATCACGCCTCATACCATCGAAGTTACCTTTCCTTAAGTACAGGACCCTAGTTTCCGAATTAACTGTGTCACTCTTCCCCAAGGGGCCTCGCACAACAAGATTGCGAATTAGTCCCTTCTCATTATACATCACCCAGTCTAGGATGGCCAGCTCTCTAGTTGGTTCCTCAACATATTGGTCCAGAAAACAATTCCTAATACACTCCAGGAAATCCTCCTCCACCGCATTGCTACCAGTTTGGTTAGCCCAATCAATATGTAGATTAAAGTCGTCCATGATAACTGCTGTATCTTTATTGCACATATCCCTTATTTTTTGTTTTATGCTGTCCCCAACCTCACTACTACTGTTTGATGGTCTGTACACAACTCCCACTAGCGTTTTCTGCCCTTTGGTATTCCGTAGCTCCACAAATACCAATTCCAAATCATCCAGGCTAATGTTCCTCCTTACTATTGCATTAATTTCCTCTTTAACCAGCAACGCCACTCCTTTTCCTCTCTGTCTATCCTTCCTAAATGTTGAATACCTCTGGATGTTGAGTTCCCAGCCTTGGTCACCCTGGAGCTATATCTCCGTGATGCCAATTACATCATATCTGTTAACTGCTATCTGAACAGTTAATTCGTGCACCTTATTCCGAATACTTCTCGCATTGAGGCACAGAGCCTTCAGGCTTGTCTTTTTAACACACTTTGCCCCTTTAGAATTTTGCTGTAATGTGGCCCTTTTTGTTTTTTGCCTTGGGTTTCTCTGCCCTCCACTTTTACTATTCTCCTTTCTATCTTTTGCTTCTGCCTCCATTTAATTTCCTTCTGTCTCCCTGCATAGGTTTCCATCCCCCTGCCATGTTAGTTTAACTCCTCCCCAACAGCACTAGCTAACACTTCCCCTCGGACATTGGTTCCGGTCCTTCCCATGTGCAGACCGCCCGGTTTGTACTGGTCCCACCTCCCCCAGAACTGGTTCCAATGCCCCAGGAATTTGAATCCCTCCCTTTTGCACCATTCCTCAAGCCACATATTCATCTGAACTATCCTACTATTTACAGTTTAGATCTGACCTAGATACAGTTTAAAAAGAGGCAGCTTGTGCAGAGCATGGAGTGCAAAAGCATAGAGTGGCATTTGTGAGTTTGGTAAGTGAGTGAGTTCGGGCAAGCGGGGGTGGCAGGTGCTGTTTTGTCTTGTTTTTCCTACCAGTGCTGACACTAGAGCAGCTGATAAGGAGTGCGAGAGTAGGAGACGGAGGCCCAGAGACCAGCCCAACCAGCTGCAGACAAAGATAGAGGGGTGCGAAATCGAGAGGTGACGTCACAGCCAAGCTGGTAAGTGGTTGGCTGTTCGACTGGTAAATATAATTCTCTTATAGACTGACTTTTAGATTGGTTTAATTGGCAGCCAACCAATAAGTAGCTGTTTGGTGTTTAAGTAAATATTAGTAAGTAAATTAATTTAAGGGTCGAGTCATGGCAGGATAGCTCGGACCTATGTCATGCTCCTCGTGTGCTATGTGGGAAGTCAGGGACGATTCCAGTGTCCCTGACTACTATGTGTTTGGGAAGTGTGTCCAGCTGCAGCTCCTGACAGACCGCATGACGACACTGCAGCTGCGGATGGACTCACTCTGGAGCATGCGCGATGCAGAGAATGTTGTGGATAGCACATTTAGTGAGTTGGTCACACCGCAGGTAAGGGTTAGGACAGATAGTGAATGGGTGACCAAGAGACAAGGCAAGAGCAGGAAAGTAGTGCAGGAGTCCCCTGCGGTCATCTCTCTCCAAAACAGATATACCGTTTTGGATACTGTTGGGGGAGATGACTTACCAGGGGAAGGCACCAGCAGCCTGGTTCATGGCACCATGGGTGGCTCTGCTGCACAGAAGGGCAGGAAAAATAGTGGGAGAGCTATAGTGATAGGGGACTCTATTGTAAGGGGAATAGATAGGAGTTTCTGCGGCCGCAACTGAGACTCCAGGATGGTATATTGCCTCCCTGGTGCAAGGGTCAAAGATGTCTCAGAGCGGCTGCAGAGTATTCTGGAGAGGGAGGGTGAACAGCCAGTTGTCATGATACATGTAGGTACCAACGATATAGGTAAGAAGCGGGAAGAGGTCCTACAAGCTGAATTTAGGGAGCTGGGAGTTAAATTAAAAAGTAAGACTTCAAAGGTAGTAATCTCTGGATTGCTACCAGTGCCACGTGCTAATCAGAGTAGAGTGAGCAGGATAGTTAGAATAAATACATGGCTTGAGCAGTGGTGCAAGAGGGAGGGATTCAAATTCCTGGGACATTGGAACCAGTTCTGGGGGAAGTGGGACCTGTACAAAAGGGACGGTCTGCACTTGGGCAGAACTGGAACTGATGTCCTAGGGGTGACATTTGCGAATGCAGTTCAGGAGTGTTTAAACTAATATGGCAGGGGGATGGGAACCTATGCAGCGAGATAGGGCGAAGTAATATGGAGTCAGAAACAGATGGTAGAAAGGTAAAAAGCAATAGTGGAAGGCCGAGTAAACAAAGGCAAGAAACAAAAAGGGCCGCAATGCATCATAATTCTAAAAGGACAAAGGGTGTTAAAAAAACAAGCCTGAAGGCTTTGTGTCTTAATGCAAGGAGTATCCATAATAAGGTGGATGAATTAACTGTGCAAATGGATGTTAACAGATATGATGTGATTGGGATTACAGAGACGTGGCTCCAGGATGATCAGGGCTGGGAACTCAACATCCATTGGAATTCAACATTCAGAAAGGATAGAATGAAAGGAAAAGGAGGTGGGGTAGCATTGCTGGTTAAAGAGGAGATTAATGCAATAGTTAGGAAGGACATTAGCTTGGATGATGTGGAATCTATATGGGTAGAGCTGCAGAATACCAAAGGGCAAAAAACGTTAGTGGGAGTTGTGTACAGACCTCCAAACAGTAGTCGTGATGTTGGGGAGGGCATCAAACATGAAATTAGGGGTGCGTGCAATAAAGGTGCAGCAGTTATAATGGGTGACTTTAATATGCACATAGATTGGGTTAACCAAACTGGAAGCAATACGGTGGGGGAGGATTTCCTGGAGTGCATAAGGGATGGTTTTTTAGACCAATATGTCGAGGAACCAACTAGGGGGGAGGCCATCTTAGACTGGGTGTTGTGTAATGAGAGAGGATTAATTAGCAATCTCGTTGTGCGAGACCCCTTGGGGAAGAGTGACCATAATATGGTGGAATTCTACATTAGGATGGAGAATGAAACAGTTAATTCAGAGACCATGGTCCAGAACTTAAAGAAGGTAACTTTGAAGGTATGAGACGTGAATTGGCTAGGATAGATTGGCGAATGATACTTAAGGGGTTGACTGTGGATGGGTAATGAAGAACATTTAGGGCCCAAGTTTCCACAGGATAAAAAACGGGTGCCCCTCCGAGGTGGGCGCCCGTTTTTCGCACCTAAAACGGCGCCAGAAAAAAAACGCGCTATTCTCGAGCGCTTTGCAGCTCCTTGTCTGTTTGGCGCGGCGCCCAGGGGGGGCGGAACCTACACTCGCGTCGTTTTTGTAAGTGGGAGGGGGCGGGTGCTATTTAAATTAGTTTTTTTCCTGCCGGTAACGCTGCGCGTGCGCGTTGGAGCGTTCGCGCACGCGCAGTGTGAAAAAAACATTGACACTTGCCCATTTTTGTGGTTCTTTGTAGCTGTTTAATTTTTGAACATTTTTTAATAAAAGCACATTGCCATCAGCACATCAGCACTGAGGCTACCCTTCTCACTGTCTCCTTCCCCTCCCCACACTCCACGGCAACAAACGGCGGTTTCCTCCCCCTCCCTCCCCTCCGCGGCGGCAACAAACCGCTGTCTCCTTCCCCTCCCTTCCCTCCCCTCCACGGCAACAAACCGCTGTCTCCTTCCCCTCCCTCCCCTCCCCTCCACGGCAACAAACCGCTGCCTCCTTCCCCTCCCTCCACGGCAACAAACCGCTGTCTCCTTCCCCTCCCTCCCCTCCCCTCCACGGCAACAAACCGCTGTCTCCTTCCCCTCCCTCTGCGGCAACAAACGGCGGTTTCCTTCCCCTCCCTCCCCTCCGCGGCAACAAACGATGGCTGAAGCACTTTCACACAGGTAGGAAGATGGTTTATTTAATTTTTTCTTTGCTTATAAATGTTTATTCAGGTTGGATTTATTTGTATAATATTTGTAGAAGTATAAATAAGGATTGATTGTAGAATTTAATGACTTCCCTTCCCCCCCCACCACCCCCACCTCGTTCTGGATTAATTTGTAACCGGCGCCTGATTTTTTAATGTGTAGAACAGGTTTTTTCAGTTCTACAAAAATCTTCACTTGCTCCATTCTACTTTAGTTTGGAGTACGTTTTCACCGTGGAAACTTTGAAATCAGGCGTCAGTGGCCGGACACGCCCCCTTTTGAAGAAAATATTCTGTTCCAAAGTAGAACTGTTCTACCTGACTAGAACTGCAGAAAAAAAAATGTGGAGAATTGCGATTTCTAAGATAGTCCGTTCTCCACCAGTTGCTCCTAAAAATCAGGCGCAAATCATGTGGAAACTTGAGCCCTTAGAGACCGCATGGATGAACTACAACAATTGTACAACAATTGTACGCTGTCTAGCGTAAAAATAAAAAAGGGAAGGTGGCTCAACCATGGCTATCAAGGGAAATCAGGTACAGTATTAAAGCCAAGGAAGTGGCATACAAATTGGCCAGAAATAGCAGCGAACCCGGGGACTGGGAGAAATTTAGAACTCAGCACAGGAGGACAAAGGGTTTGATTAGGGCAGGGAAAATAGAGTACGAGAGAAAGCTTGCAGGGAACATTAAGACGGACTGCAAAAGCTTCTATAGATATGTAAAGAGAAAAAGGGTAGTAAAGACAAACTTAGGTCCCCTGCAGTCAGAATCAGGGGAAGTCATAACGGGGAACAAAGAAATGGCAGACCAATTGAACAAGTGCTTTGGTTCGGTATTCACTAAGGAGGACACAAACAACCTTCCGGATATAAAAGGGGTCAGAGGGTCTAGTAAGAAGGAGGAACTGAGGGAAATCCTTATTAGTCGGGAAATTCTGTTGGGGAAATTGATGGGATTGAAGGCCGATAAATCCCCAGGGCCTGATGGACTGCATCCCAGAGTACTTAAGGAGGTGGCCTTGGAAATAACGGATGTAGTGACAGTCATTTTCCAACATTCCATTGACTCTGGATCAGTTCCTATCGAGTGGAGGGTAGCCAATGTAACCCCACTTTTTAAAAAAGGAGGGAGAGAGAAAACAGGGAATTATAGACTGGTCAGCCTGACATCGGTAGTGGGTAAAATGATGGAATCAATTATTAAGGATGTCATATCAGCGCATTTGTAAAGAGGTGACATGATAGGTCCAAGTCAGTATGGATTTGTGAAAGGGAAATCATGCTTGACAAATCTTCTGGAATTTTTTGAGGATGTTTCTAGTAGAGTGGACAAGGGAGAACCAGTTGATGTGGTGTATTTGGACTTTCAGAAGGCTTTCGACAAGGTCCCACACAAGAGATTAATGTGCAAAGTTAAAGCCCATGGGATTGGGGGTAGTGTGCTGACGTGGATTGACAACTGGTTGGCAGACAGGAAGAGTAGGAGTAAATGGGTACTTTTCAGAATGGCAGGCAGTGACTAGTGGGGTACCGCAAGGTTCTGTGCTGGGGCCCCAGCTGTTTACATTGTACATTAATGATTTAGACGAGGGGATTAAATGTAGTATCTCCAAATTTGCGGATGACACTACGTTGGGTGGCAGTGTGAGCTGCGAGGAGGATGCTATGAGGCTGCAGAGTGACTTGGATAGGTTAGGTGAGTGGGCAAATGCATGGCAGATGAAGTATAATGTGGATAAATGTGAGGTTATCCACTTTGGTGGTAAAAACAGAGAGACAGACTATTATCTGAATGGTGACAGATTCGGAAAAGGGGAGGTGCAACGAGACCTGGGTGTCATGGTACATCAGTCATTGAAGATTGGCATGCAGTTACAGCAGGCGGTTAAGAAAGCAAGTGGCATGTTGGCCTTCATAGCGAGGGGATTTGAGTACAGGGGCAGGGAGGTGTTACTACAGTTGTACAGGGCCTTGGTGAGGCCACACCTGGAGTATTGTGTACAATTTTGGTCTCCTAACCTGAGGAAGGACATTCTTGCTGTTGAGGGAGTGCAGCGAAGGTTCACCAGACTGATTTCCGGGATGGCGGGACTGACATATCAAGAAAGACTGGATCAACTGGGCTGGTATTCACTGGAGTTCAGAAGAATGAGAGGGGACCTCATAGAAACGTTTAAAATTCTGATGGGTTTAGACTGGTTAGATGCAGGAAGAATGTTCCCAATGTTGGGGAAGTCCAGAACCAGGGGTCACAGTCTAAGGATAAGGGGTAAGTCATTTAGGACCGAGATGAGGAGAAACTTCTTCACCCAGAGAGTGGTGAACCTGTGGAATTCTCTACCACAGAAAGTAGTTGAGGCCAATTCACTAAATATATTCAAAAGGGAGTTAGATGAAGTCCTTACTACTAGGGGGATCAAGGGGTATGGCGAGAAAGCAGGAAGGGGGTACTGAAGTTGCATGTTCAGCAATGAACTCATTGAATGGCGGTGCAGGCTGGAAGGATTGATGCAAGGTTGTGCCATCTGCTGCAAAATGGCCTGTAGACAGCATCTGAACTAGGAACCAATCCTTCGATTCAAATAAAAGTAATCATAGATTGAAACTTTCATGCTACCAAATCTCTCCAAGTCACCCCAACAGACAACTGCCACATTCTTCTTCTTAGGCATTCCCTCAGCCTACTGCTGCACCTATTTTCTATGTTTCTCTGTTTCTATTCCTACTCTAACTAGCACGTGGCACTGGTAGCAATGCTGAGATTGCTACTTTTGAGGTCCTACTTTTTAATTTAGCTCCTCGCTCTCTAAATTCGTCTCGTAAAACCTCATCCCGTTTTTTACCTATATCTTTGGTACCTTTTTGCACTACGACAACTGGCTGTTCACCTTCCCTTTTCAGAATGTCCTGCACCCGCTCCGAGACATCCTTGACTCTTGCACCAGGGACACAACATATCATCCTAGAGTCTCGGTTGCGTCCGCAGAAACGCCTATCAATTCCCCTTCCAATCGCATCCTCTATTACTATAGCTCTCCAACTCTTTTTCCTGCCCTCCTGTGCAGCAGAGCCACCCATGGTGCCATGAACTTGGCTGCTGCTGCTCTCCCCTGATGAGTCATTCCCCCTCAAAAGTACCCAAAGCGGTGTATCTGTTTTGCAGGGGGATGACCGCAGGGATCCCTTGCACTACCTTCCTTGCACTGCTCTTCCTGTTGGTCACCCATCCCCTGTCTGGCTGTGTACCCTTTTCCTGCGGTAAGACCAACTCGCTAAACGTGCTATTCACGTCATTCTCAGCATCGTGGATGCTCCAGCGTGAATCCACCCGCAACTCCAGTGCCGCAATGCGGTCCATCAGGAGCTGGAGGTGGATACACTTCCCGCACACGTAGTCGTCAGGGACACCAGAAGCGTCCCTGACTTCCCACA
This sequence comes from Pristiophorus japonicus, assembly GCF_044704955.1. Lineage (NCBI taxonomy): Eukaryota > Metazoa > Chordata > Chondrichthyes > Pristiophoridae > Pristiophorus > Pristiophorus japonicus. The sequence goes on along the minus strand of NC_091978.1, from coordinate 24,767,398 downwards.
TCGTACAGGAGGAGCATAGCACCTGTCCGAGCTGTCCTGCCATGACTTAACCCTTAAATTGGCAACAGCAATGCTAAATGTTACTTACTGATATAGAAAAGAAAAAAGAAAAACTACTCAACAATCACCCGCCAATCACTTACCCCTTTGGCTGTGACGTCAGCTTTCGATTTCTTTCTACTTTTTTTTTTGCCTTCTCTTCCTGCCGCAGCTGCACCGGCTGGGCCTTTATAGGCCGCTCCCGAACTCCCGCACCGCCTCTCCTTGACCACGAACTTCCGACGGCTCACGGATGCTGGGCCTTTATAGGCCGCTCCCGAACTCCCGCACCGCCTCTCCTTGACCACGAACTTCCGACGGCTCACGGATGCTGGGCCTTTATAGACCGCTCCCGAACTCCCGCACCGCCTCTCCTTGACCACGAACCTCCGACGGCTCACGGATGCTGGGCCTTTATAGGCCGCTCCCGAACTCCCGCACCGCCTCTCCTTGACCATGAACTTCCGACGGCTCACGGATGCTGGGCCTTTATAGGCCGCTCCCGAACTCCTGCACCGCCTCTCCTCGGTTATCCCTGGAATCAACCTAGTAAATCTTCTCTGAACTGTCTCCAAAGCAAGTATATCCTTTCGTAAATATGGAAACCAAAACTGCACGCAGTATTCCAGGTGAGGCCTCACCAATACCTTATATAGCTGTAGTAAGATTTCCCTGCTTTTATACTCCATCCCCTTTGCAATAAAGACCAAGATACCATTGGCCTTCCTGATCACTTGCTGTACCTGCATACTATCCTTTTGTGTTTCATGCACAAGTACCCCCAGGTCCCGGTTTTCTGCGGCACTTTGCAATCTGTCAAGCCCCCAGTAGCTCCGACGTCATCGCCGTGTGCGGCGACCCATTTCCGACGCGCAGCGGAAATTGACTGCTGCGGACGTTGCCCCTGCCAACCTCGGTGGTCGTGAGCTGGGCCGACCTCCACTCCCGGGAGGAAGTTAAAGGCGAGGTGCGCCTGTGCCACACGGCGCCATTATTTCCCTTTGGCCGACTCGTCGGTCGGCTCATGCTCCAGCGGTGTCGCGTGTCCCGGACACTCTGCACCATCAATGGCACCATGCAGCCCTGGTGGGCCAGTGGACCCCATCAAAGTGCCTGCAGAGTTCGCAGGGGCCCTCCCCTTTAGCGGAAGGGGAGGGGCGTTGAAAGCCACGTAGCGCTGCCAATCCCACACAAGTCAGCCCCCGAACACCACCTGAACAGCAAGTGACATTGCGCTCCACTTTCTGTGAGGGGTGGTAACCCGAATTTCACGCCCCAATTCAGTTACCGGCCCCCAAACGGGGTGCAACCCAATTTCAACCCCTCTATTTCTTTATCCATCCTCATCATCATCATAGGCGGTTCTTCGAACGAGGATGACTTGCTTCCAATGAGTTCACAGATGTTTCAATGAAGGACCCGATGGTCCAGTCCTGAACTCCAGTTGAAAGGGTGGAAGATGCCCGTGGGTGAATTTTTTTCACGTGTGGTGGCCGTTGCACACCAGCCACCACACTGGCTTGACAGAGTTCGGCCTTTATCCAGTGGCAAGGATTACCCAGGACGACTGGAGACCTGCCCTGCTGCACGGACCGAGTGCGCACACATATCGCAGTGTGGGCTGGGCCGTGGTACCCCTGGGCCCTCGGCTCTTCTGGGCCCTGTACCATCATTCACCGCACCTCCGCCACGATCTCTCGCCACTCCTCTGCCACAAACATTCGCCAGTCCGCAAGTCTTCATCCAAGTCATTGTTAAATATGGTGTAAAGTTGAGGCCCCCGTACAGGCCCCTTGGGGGAACACCCCCTTGTCACATCCCACCAATCAGTGTACATTCCCATCATCTCTTATTCCTACCTCTCAACCAATCAGCAACTTATGTTAGAAGGTTACCTCCAATTTCTTGTACTTTCATGACGTGAACTGCGAATAGATTGCTTCCCTGCTCCTGGCATGCTGTAGAGCATAGAGAAGTTGCACTGTGATTGCAACTTTGGGCTCGGGATGAGTTCTACTGGAGGCAAAGGGTGGTGCTGAGACAAAGTGCTTCAATTCAGATTCAACCTGACCTGCCGACCTCCAGCCTCAGATGCCCTTCGAGTCCTGTGCTGGTAGGTCAGCCGAGCAGCTGAGATTAACTCACCAAGAGAAGTTTTTTCCAAACTTGCTCCTTGCACTCTGACCTCAATGGGATTTTCCTTGGCTCCAGTGACAAAACCACCACCTCAATGATGTATTGCAGCATTAAAAGAAAGAAAGACTTGAATTGATACAGCGTCGTTCACAACCACCGGATGTCTCAAAGCGCTTTACAGCCACAGCCAGTGCCTTCAAAGCCACCATAAGCAAAAGAGAGGGAGGAAGAAGAAGATTTATGTAGCTGTCAATTAAAAGCTGATTTTATCTCGGTTTAAGTGCTTATAGAAACATAGACATAGAAACATAGAAAATAGGTGCAGGAGTAGGCCATTCGGCCCTTCTAGCCTGCACCGCCATTCAATGAGTTCATGGCTGAACATGCAACTTCAGTAACCCATTCCTGCTTTCTCGCCATACCCCTTGATCCCCCTAGTAGTAAGGACTTCATCTAACTCCCTTTTGAATATATTTAGTGAATTGGCCTCAACTACTTTCTGTGGTAGAGAATTCCACAGGTTCACCACTCTCTGGGTGAAGAAGTTTCTCCTCACCTCGGTCCTAAATGGCTTCCCCCTTATCCTTAGACTGTGACCCCTGGTTCTGGACTTCCCCAACATTGGGAACATTCTTCCTGCATCTAACCTGTCTAAACCCATCAGAATTTTAAACGTTTCTATGAGATCCCCTCTCATTCTTCAGAACTCCAGTGAATACAAGCCCAGTTGATCCAGTCTTTCTTGATAGGTCAGTCCCGCCATCCCGGGAATCAGTCTGGTGAACCTTCGCTGCACTCCCTCAATAGCAAGAATGTCCTTCCTCAGATTAGGAGACCAAAACTGTACACAATATTCCAGGTGTGGCCTCACCAAGGCCCTGTACAACTGTAGCAACACCTCCCTGCCCCTGTACTCAAATCCCCTCGCTATGAAGGCCAACGTGCCATTTCCTTTCTTAACTGCCTGCTGTACCTGCATGCCAACCTTCAATGACTGATGTACCATAACATCCAGGTCTCGTTGCACCTCCCCTTTTCCTAATCTGTCACCATTCAGATAATAGTCTGTCTCTCTGTTTTTACCACCAAAGTGGATAACCTCACATTTATCCACATTATACTTCATCTGCCATGCATTTGCCCACTCACCTAACCTATCCAGGTCGCTCTGCAGCCTCATAGCATCCTCCTCGCAGCTCACTCTGCCACCCAACGTAGTGTCATCCGCAAATTTGGAGATACTACATTTAATCCCCTCGTCTAAATCATTAATGTACAGTGTAAACAGCTGGGGCCCCAGCACAGAACCTTGCGGTACCCCACTAGTCATTGTCTGCTATTCTGAAAAGTACCCATTTACTCCTACTCTTTGCTTCCTGTCTGACAACCAGTTCTCAATCCATGACAGCACACTACCCCCAATCCCATGTGCTTTAACTTTGCACATTAATCTCTTGTGTGGGACCTTGTCGAAAGCCTTCTGAAAGTCCAAATATACCACATCAACTGGTTCTCGCTTGTCCACTCTACTGGAAACATCCTCAAAAAATTCCAGAAGATTTGTCAAGCATGATTTCCCTTTCACAAATCCATGCTGACTTGGACCTATCATGTCACCTCTTTCCAAATGCACTGCTATGACATCCTTAATAATTGATTCCATCATTTTACCCACTACCGATGTCAGGCTTACCGGTCTATAATTCCCTGTTTTCTCTCTCCCTCCTTTTTTAAAAAGTGGGGTTACATTGGCTACCCTCCACTCCATAGGAACTGATCCAGAGTCAATGGAATGTTGGAAAATGACTGTCAATGCATCCGCTATTTCCAAGGCCACTCCTTAAGAACTCTGGGATGCAGTCCATCAGGCCCTGGGGATTTATCGGCCTTCAATCCCATCAATTTCCCCAACACAATTTCCTGACTAATAAGGATTTCCCTCAGTTTCTCCTTCTTACTAGACCCTCTGACCCCTTTTATATCCGGAAGGTTGTTTGTGTCCTCCTTAGTGAATACAGAACCAAAGTACTTGTTCAATTGGCCCGCCATTTCTTTGTTCCCTGTTATGACTTCCCCTGATTCTGACTGCAGGGGACCTACGTTTGTCTTTACTAACCTTTTTTCTTTACATATCTATGGAAACTTTTGCAATCCGTCTTAATGTTCCCTGCAAGCTCCTTCTCGTACTCCATTTTTCCTGCCCTAATCAAACCCTTTGTCCTCCTCTGCTGAGTTCTAAATTTCTCTCAGTCCCCGGGTTCGGTGCTATTTCTGGCCAATTTGTATGCCACTTCCTTGGCTTTAATACTATATCTGATTTCCTTTGATAGCCACGGTTGAGCCACCTTCCCTTTTTTATTTTTACGCCAGACAGGAATGTACAATTGTTGTAGTTCATCCATGCGGTCTCTAAATGTCTGCCATTGCCCATCCACAGTCAACCCCTTAAGTATCATTCGCCAATCCTTCCTAGCCAATTCGCGCCTCATACCTTTAAAGTTACCCTTCTTTAAGTTCTGGACCATGGTCTCTGAATTCAATATTTCATTCTCCATCCTAATGCAGAATTCCACCATATTATGGTCACTCTTACCCAAGGGGCCTCGCACAACGAGATTGCTAATTAATCCTCTCTCATTACATAACACCCAGTCTAAGATGGCCTCCCCCCTAGTTGGTTCCTCGACATATTGGTCTAGAAAACCATCCCTTATGCACTCCAGGAAATCCTCCTCCACCGTATTGCTTCCAGTTTGGTTAGCCAAATCTATATGCATATTAAAGTCACCCATGATAACTGCTGCACCTTTATTGCATGCACCCCTAATTTCCTATTTGATGCCCTCCCCAACATCACTGCTACTGTTTGGAGGTCGGTACACAACTCCCGCTAATGTTTTTTGCCCTTTGGTGTTCTGCAGCTCTACCCACATAGATTCCACATCATCCAAGCTAATGTCCTTCCTAACTATTGCATTTATCTCCTCCTTAACCAGCAATGCTACCCCACCTCCTTTTCCTTTTATTTTATTGAATGGATTGGCCCACAGCAATGAGGCAAACTGCTCTTAACTGTCCATATTCTGTTAAAATGTGCTCATGTTTCTCCCGAACAGACCTCACTAGAATGCTCAAGACCTGGTCACTAAAATGATCTCTTCGTCAAATTTCATTGAACCACTTTTCTCCATAATTGTACATTCTTGCTCTAAATCGGCACCGTTTTAATATGTATTTACATCGTTCAGTAGCTTGTTGGATGCCTGAGATGTGTTAAAGGATCATTAATACAAATGCATTATGAATGGCTGCTATTTCCCTCATTCCTTTTTTATTTTGTTTATTCATTCATGGGATGTGGGCATCACTGGCAAGGCCAGCATTTATTGCCCATTCCTTATTTCCCCTGAGAAGGTGGTGGTGAGCCACCGCCTTGAACCGCTGCAGTCCGTGTGGTGAAGGTGCTCCCACAGTGCTGTTTGGGAGGGAGTTCCAGGCTTTTGACCCAGCGACGATGAAGGAACGGCCGATATATTTTCACGTCAGGATGGTGTGTGACTTGGAGGGGAACGTGGAGGTGGTGGTGTTCCCATGCGTCTGCTGCCCTTGTCCTTCTAGATGGTAGAGGTCACGGATTTGGGAGGTGCTATTGAGGAAACATTGGCAAGTTGCTGCAGTGCATCTTGTAGATGGTACACACTGCAGTCACAATACGTCGGTGATGGAGGGAGTGAATGTTGAAGGTGGTGGATTCCAATCAAGTGGGCTGCTTTGCCCTGGATGGTGTCGAGCTTCTTGAGTGTTGCTGGAACTGCACTCTTCCATACAAGAGTATTCAATCACACTCCTGATTTGCGCATTATAGATGGTGGAAAGAAAGTCTTGAAAGACTTGCATTTATATCGCACCTTTTGCGACCACCAGACGTCTCAAAGCACTTTACAGGTAATGAAGTACTTTTGGACTGTCATTACTGTTGTACTGTGGGTAATGTAAGAACAAAAGAAATAGAAGCGGGAGTAGGCCATTGGCCCCACGAGCCTGCGACGCCATTCAATAAGATCATGGTTGATTTGATCTTGGCCTCAACTCCAATTTCCTGCCCGCTCCCCATAACCCTTTACTCCCTTATCGTTCAAAAATCTGTCTATCTCCACCTTAATAATATTCAATGCCTCAGCCTCCACAGCTCCCTGGGGCAGAAAATTCCAAACATTTACAACCCTCTGAGAGAAGAAATTCCTCCTCTTCTCCGTTTTAAATGGGTGACCCCTTATTCTGAAACTATGCCCCCTGGTTCTAGATTCCCCCACGAGGGGAAACATCCTCTCTGTATCTACCCTCTGAATCCCCCTCAGAATCTTACACATTTTAATAAGACCACCTCTCAGTCTTCTGAACTCCAATGAGTACAGGCCCAACCTGCTCAACCTTTCATCAAAGACAACCCTTTCATCTCAGGAATCAACCTCGTGAACCTTCTCTGAACTGCCTTTAATGCAAAGTATATCCCTTGCTTCGATGAGGAGACAAGATAAAGGCCAACATGGCAGCCACTTTGCAAACTTTGGGGAGTCAGGAGGTGAGACACTCGCCGCAGAATACCCAGCCTCTGACCTGCTCTTGTAGCCACAGTATTTATAGAAACATAGAAACATAGAAAATAGGTGCAGAAGTAGGCCATTCGGCCCTTTGAGCCTGCACCGCCATTCAATGAGTTCATGGCTGAACATGCAACTTCAGTACCCCATTCCTGCTTTCTCGCCATACCCCTTGACCCCCCTCGTAGTAAGGACTACATCTAACTCCTTTTTGAATATATTTAGTGAATTCGCCTCAACAACTTTCTGTGGTAGAGAATTCCACAGGTTCACCACTCTCTGGCTGAAGAAGTTTCTCCTCATCTCGGTCCTAAATGGCTTACCCCTTATCCTTAGATATGTGGCTGGTCCAGTTGAGTTTCTGGTCAATGGTGACCCCCAAGGATGTTGATAGTGGGAGTTTGGTGATGGTAATGCAACGGATACTCAGGAATCAGTTGTTTTGAAACCATACGCTCCCTTGTTGTTATTAATGGACCATAAATTATGATGAAAAATGAGTATCTTTTTCTTTTCAAAAAGGAAAATCTGGCTCTCACGGTCTGCAGCTATCATTTGGCAGCTAAAATTATTGGCACCAATTCACTTGTCATCAACTGCCACTGGGTTTTGGAGCGTCACCAGAATTTTGAATTTCAGGAGTGATACGAACGGGATAATAAAGATCTCAATCTGCGGTGACATTCCAATGTTAGGTGGAGTTGTATGAAAAACAAATTGGTAGCGATAATGTTGGCTGTGGTTCCACACTATGTGTGAAATTTCTGGCATCCAAAATCTGTCCCATTTACACCCGAGGGCAGATTCAAGGTATGAGCAGCAAGTTTAGTACACGTGCGCACACTCCAGATCCCCAATTTGACAATCGCTCAAAAATTGGGCGAAATGGAAAAGCTAAGAACCAAAATAAGATGGTAACCCCCAACATCCAACAAGCGAGATTCGTCGTCCAGTAACATAAGTGCAATGCCAACAGGTCGAGTGGTATAGTGGTTATAAAAACATAGAAACATAGAAAATAGGTGCAGGAGTAGGCCATTCAGCCCTTTGAGCCTGCACCACCATTCAATATGATCATGGCTGATCGTGCAACCTCGTACCCCTTTCCTGCTTTCTCTCCATACCCCTTGATCCCTTTAGCTGTAAGGGCCATATCTAACTCCCTTTTGAATATATCTAATGAACTGGCCTCAACAACTTTCTGCGGTAGAGAATTCCACAGGTTAACAACTCTCTGGGTGAAGAAGTTTCTCCTCATCTCGGTCCTAAATGGCTTACCCCTTATCCTTAGATGGTGACCCCTGGTTCTGGACTTCCCCAGCATCGGGAACATTCTTCCCGCTTCTAACCTGTCCAATCCCGTCAGAATTATATGTGTTTCTATGAGATCCCCTCTCATTCTTCTGAACTCCAGTGAAAACAAGCCCAATCGATCCAGTCTCTCCTCATATGTCAGTCCCGCCATCCCGGGAATCTGTCTGGTGAACCTTCGCTGCACTCCCTCAATAGCAAGAATGCCCTTCCTCAGATTAGGAGACCAAAACTGAACACAATATTCCAGCTGTGGCCTCACCAAGGTCCTGTACAACTGCAGTAAGACCTCCCTGCTCCTATACTCAAATCCTCTCGCTGTGAAGGCCAACATGCCATTTGCCTTCTTCACCACCTGCTGTACCTGCATGCCAACTTTCAATGACTGATGAACCATGACACCCAGGTCTCATTGCACCTCCCCTTTTACTAATCTGCCACCGTTCAGATAATATTCTGCCTTCCTGTTTTTGCCACCAAAGTGGATAACCTCACATTTATCCACATTATACTGCATCTGCCATGCATTTGCCCACTGACCTAACCTGTCCAAGTCACCCTGCTATGGTTACTGGATGAGGAACCTAGCACTCCAAACAAATTGATCCATCATTAACATAAGTTCAAATCCCACCATAGCAGTCTGAGAATTTGAGTTGTGTTTTTTTTGTAAGTTTTTATCAGGAAAAGTGACTGTGAATGTTGTAAAATCTGATCGTTGAACCAACTGGTTCACCTTAGTGCTTTAGGGAAGGAAACATGCCGTCCTTGCCTGATATGTTAGCTTTTGTTACAAAGGGATTAGAATACGAGGAAAGAGCGCCAAAATTGCCCCTTTCTATAAGAACCGTGACTGCCACAGATCGGTAAGCTCTCACATCTCGGTCGCCATTTTGAAAATTTCCCTCGTGGATTTTCCCGGCGGAGAACGTCTCCACTTCGCCCGTTTTCCAGGCCTGTCGACCCCTTTCTGACCGGCGTTGATCACCTTTCCATCCCGCGCGGGAAATTGCTTCGCGGGAGCGGCTCGGCTGCAGCTCGGTGTTCCCGACAGCGTTCCTCAGTGGGAAGCTTCTTGTGGCTGGACGGCCTGTCCACCCTTAAACAGGAGGGTGCACTGCTGATGCCGCCATTTTATTTTAATTGTCGGCCGACTGCCAGGTCGGCCCGACAATGGTGGCCACGAGATCGGCCGGGCCGCCAACAGGCAGCCTGGCACCTCCTCTTGGCTGGCCCGGCCGAAACCCTCCCTGGCGGCCCAGTGTATGCCACTAAACTGACTGCCGAGTTCGCAGCGGCTCCCCCACACCCCCTTTAACTGAAGGGGAAGGACATTGTGCAGCGTTCATGTGACATGGTACGTGAGCGTTGCACTGACATCATCAGCGCGGTGCTGATACCTCAGAGCGATGGCCGCTCGGACCCGCCCGCACTTCCGCCCCGCCGATGGTACCACATCTGCCCTGCTCCAAAAAATAAACAACGAGCTGAATTTTCCCGGATTGTCCGCCCCGTGCATTGGGGCGGACGGAACACTTAAAGATCGGTAGGTGCACCCTGTTTCGGGTGGAGTGCAATTTCGGCCCCAAGAAGTCTTACTGCAAATATACAGGTGAGGCCACATCTGGAGTGCTGTGTACAGTTCTGGTCTCCTTACCGAAGGAAAGACATACTTGCTTTAGAGGGGATGCACCAGTGGTTCACTGGACTGGTTTCTGGGATGAGGTGATTGACCAATGAGGAGAAATTGAGTAACTAGGCCTATATTGTCTGCAGTTTAGAAGAATGAGAGGTGATCGAATTGAAACATATAAAATTGTTAAGGCGCCTGACAAGGTTAATGCTGAGAGGAACACGAGGTCACAGTCACAAAATAAAGGATTGGCCATTTAGGACTGAGATGAGGAGACATTTCTTCACTCAGAGAGTTGTGAATCTTTATAACTCTCTACCCCAGAGAGCTGTGGATTCTCAGTTGTTGAGTATGTTCAAGACAGAGGTCAATTAATTGTTGGGAACTAAGGGAATTAAGGGATATGGGGATAGTGCGAGAAGGTGGAGTTGAGGTAGAAGATCAGCCATTGGCCCTGAAATTCTGGCATCGCCGGATCTGTTCAGACCCGGCGAGGCGTCGCACAAGCCGTTTTTTGGCACGCAATGCTCATGCACCGTAAACCGGCTTTTCCGACCTGTCAAGATATCTCTTGACAGATCCGCTGCATCGCCACAGCAAGGGCATTTGCGCGGATGAGACTGGGCTATTTGCCCATCTCCTGCCCAGCGAATGTCCTTCAAACTTTTACGCCTGGTAAAAGCAGACGCATAGCCTACTTTTACCAGCATAAAAGTTTTAAAACATATAAAAATACAATTTCAATACACATTTTTATAGTAAAAACCCTGAAGACTTCGGTAAGTTTATTTTAAACCCTATTAAAACACGTTAAAAAAATCTCCCAAATATATATTTTTCTAAAACATAGAAACATAGAAACATAGAAAATAGGTGCAGGAGTAGGCCATTCGGCCCTTCGAGCCTGCACCGCCATTCAATGAGTTCATGGCTGAACATGCAACTTCAGTACCCCATTCCTGCTTTCTCACCATACCCCTTGATTCCCCTAGTAGTAAGGACTTCATCTAACTCCTTTTTGAATATATTTAGTGAATTGGCCTCAACAACTTTCTGTGGTAGAGAATTCCACAGGTTCACCACTCTCTGGGTGAAGAAATTCCTCCTCATCTCGGGCCTAAATGGCTTTTAATTAACTTTAATTTCAATTAATTTTAAATATGTGTGGTGTTTTTTTAATTTATTATGTTGTGTTTGGGTGTTGTAGGGGGTTATTCTCATTGTTAGTACTAGAAACTTGTAAAATCGGAGTTCCCATTACTATCAATGAGAATACTGCACAGTGATTGGTTGTCCAGGCCCACGTGACTCCAGCTTCTCCGTCCGTATCTCGAAGACGTGGACGCGCTGCGAAGCGTGTGGAAAGAAGGTCTCCGACCGGAATCCAAGGTGCCTTCAGGACCACCAGGTACATCCGTAGAAATTTTTCAGGTCGGAGGCATTCGTCCACGGGAAGCCTACGACCGCAATTTCTGGGCCATTATCTTGTTGAATAGCGGAGCAGGTGTGAAGGGCCGAATGGCCTACTCCTGCTCCTATTTCTTATGTTCTGATGTTCTTGTGTCTTGTCTATATGTAACTCCAGTCCCTCACCAATGCAGTTGACTCTTGCCTGGCCTGTGAAATAGATGAGCAGGCCACTCAGATGTATTGAATAGCAGTTCAAAAAGGCCCACCACCACTTTCTCTCGGCAGCCAGGATTCAGCTCTTTGCCAAATTCCGACAAATTTTTCGGCGGGAGGCACAAACTTTTTCAAGGCTCTAAAATTACCGCTCCGCCTGGGTTAGCACCCCAACTGAGACGCAACCGAATGTCTCCCCCTAAATATTTAAAATTTAGTTTTCAGCTCCACATGCCCGACACAAGACTCCCAAAGCAAGCGCTCTACTCGGAACTCCTAAACGGCAAGCAAGCCCCGGGTGTGCAGAGGAAATGTTTCAAAGATACCCTCAAAGCCTCCTTGATAAAATGCAACATCCCCACCGACACCTGAGAGTCCCTGGCCAAAGACCGCCCTAAGTGGAGGAAGAGCATCCGGGAGAGCGCTGAGCACCTCGAGTCTCGTCGCCGAGAGCGTGCAGAAAACAAGTGCAGGCAGCGGAAGGAGCGTGCGGCAAACCAGACTCCCCACCCACCCTTTCCTTCACCACTGTCTGTCCCACCTGTGACAGCGACTGTAATTCCCATATTGGACTGTTCAATCACCTGAGAACTCACTTTGAGAGTGGAAGCAAGTCTTCCTCGATTTCGAGGGACTGCCTATGATGATGATCAGTCAAAATAAGTCTGTGAGCAAGAGGCAAAGTCTGCGAGCAACCGATGGAGAGGCCCAGCCTGATTGGTTGGTTGGTGCTCTGAGAGACCTTCCCCAGAATGCAGCAGGGCTGTAGGCCTGGCAAGAGGTTGTGGTCTGGAGTCAATGCTGCGTGCACTATCCACAGGACCAGGGAACGATGTAGAAGAAGGTGGGCATGCTAAATGCACCGTGTAATTATGCCATAACTCGCAGGCAGTATGATTTCCATACATTATGATCTAATTTACAATATTAAAACAAAGCTTATGGGCATTAAGCCTCATTAGAAAATAGTGCATAGCGAGATTCATGTGATGCTGAATTTTCCAATCTCCGCCTGTCCAAAGCATTGGAGTAACTGCACTGGCTGGAACATTTTCCCCGTGGCATTAGCAGCATCTACCCACATACAGGTTGAACCTCCCTTATCCAGAACTCCCTTATCCAGAACCACCGTTCGTCCAGAACCATTCCTGGCCACCGGGTGGCGTATGCGCAGAACTCTGACATGATCAAATTGAATAAATTGAAGTCCTTTCTCGCTGCCGACTCCCGCAATCGCTGGCCTGACTCCACGATCCACCCTCTGTCTCCCCCTGCCCGCCACAATGATCTCACTGCCACACTCCTGGCCCCAAGCCAACCAGCCCCGATATTCCCTTGCTCAGTACCAGTACCATCCAATTTAATATGACCACCCCTCGTCCAGAAAAAATCCCTTATTCGGAACAGGCCAGGTCCCAAGGGTTCCGGATAAGGGAGGTTCAATCAGTACTTATATATATATCTATATTTCTAACTATGTTTGTAACCTCAACATCCTATTTGAACCAGGGCTGAGCTTCCGACCCCACATCCTCCTCATCAGAAAAGGCCTCCGACTTCCACCTTCGTAATGTCTGCATACCTGCTGCTGAAACTCTCATCCGTGCTTGAGGCGCGGCTTTTCCAAAGCTTTTCTAGCCATCCTCCCATCTTTCACCCTTCCATAAATCTAAACTCAGACAACATCCTGCTGCCCCTGTCCTAACTCGCACCAAGTCCTGTTCACCCATCAACCCCTGTGCTCGTTGACCGACATTGGTTCCTGGTCCACCAACGCCTCGATTTACAAACTCTCATCCTCCTGTTCAAATCCATCCATGGCCTGACTCCTCCCTATTTCTGTAACGTCCTCCAGCCCCACAAACCTCCGAGGACTCTGTGTTCCTCCAACTTTGGCCTCTTGTGCACCCTCCACTTCCTTTGCCCCGCCTATGGTGGCCATGCCTTCAGCCGTCGAGGTCCTAAGCTCTTGAATTCCCTCTCTAAATCTTCCTGCTGCTCCACCTCTCTCGCTCTTCTCCTTTAACATCAATCTCTTTGGCCAAGCATTTGGTCATCTGTCTTTCTGTCTCCTTCTTTGGTTTGCTGTCAATTTTTGTCTGAATGCACTCCTGTGATGTGCCTTGGGACATTTTACTATGTTAAAGGCACTATATAAATGCAAGTTGTTGTTGTTATGTTTCTATGTATATTTAAATCTATATAATTTAATGTGTTATGTGTGGTGATATCTGTCATACCCTAGATGTTACACTCCAGAAAGAAATCCAATCATTGACCTCAAACTTAAGAACATAGGAACATAAGAATTAGGAGCAGGAGAAGGCCACCTGGCCCCTCGAGCCTGCTCCGCCATTTAATAATATCATGGCTGATCTGATCATGGATTCAGCTCCACTTCCATGCCCTCTCCTCATAACCCTTTATTCCCTTATCGCACAAAAATATGTCCATCTCTGTCTTAAATATATTCACAACTCTCTGGGGCAGAGAATTCCATAGACTTACAACCCTTTGAGAGAAGAAATTCATCATCATCTCAGTTTTAAATGGGCGACCTCTTATTCTGAGACTATGCCACCCAATTTTAGTTTCCGCTAGGAGTGGAAATATCCTCTCTGCATCCACCTTGTCGAGGCCCCTCATTATCTTATATGTTTCAATAAGATCACCTCTCATTCTTCTGAACTCCAATGAGTATAGGCCTAACCTACTCAACCTATCTTCATAAGTCATCTCTGGAATCAACCTTCTCTGAACAGCCTCCAATGCTAATATATCCTTCCTTAAAAATGGAGATCAAAACTGTACGTAGTACTCTAGGTGTGGCCTCACCAATACCCTATACAGTAGTAGCGGGACTTCTCTGCTTTTATACAGTCCCACCCATCCTTTCCCTCAACGACTATCTGTCCCACCTGTGTCAGGGACTGTGGTTCTTGTAATGGATTGGTCCCTCTGAACTGCAGCCCTTTGCAATTTTTCTCCATTTAAATTATAATTTGCTTCTCTGTTTTTTCTGACAAAATAGATAACCTCACATTTTCTCACATTATACTCCATCTGCCAAATTTTTGCCCACTCACTTGGCCTGTCGATATTCCTTTGCTGATTTTTTGTGTCCTCCTCACAATTTGCTTTCCCACCCATCTTTGTATCATCAGCAAACTTGGCTACATTACACTCAGTCCCTTCATCCAAGTCATTAATATAGATTGTAAATAGTTGAGGATCCAGCACTGATCCCTGTGGCACCCCACTAGTTACTGTTTGCCAACCGGAAAATAACCCATTTATCCCAAATCTCTGTTTTCTGTCAGTTCGCCAATCCTCTATCCATGCTAATATATTCTTCATAGGCAGTCCCTCGAAATGAGGATGACTTGCTTCCACGTCGAAAAGGGATGAGTTCACCTGTTTCAATGAAGGACCTAATATTCCGGATCCCGATGAAGGGTGGAAGATGCCTATGCATGGATTTTTTTAACGTGTGGTGGCCGTTGCACACCAGCCACCACACGGACTTGACAGAGCTCGGTCCTGGTCCAGTAGCAAAGATTAATCAAGACGACTGGAGACCAGCTCTGCTTCACGGACCTAGTGCGCACACATATCGCAGTGTGGGCTGGTCCGTGCTGCCCCTGGGCCCTCGCTTCTTCTGGGCCCCGAACTCTCGCCTCTCCTGGGTCTCGATCACATCCCTCTACGAACTCTTGCTGCTCCTTCGCCTCGACCTTGCCACTCCTGCTGTACCTGCCTGCACTGCAGTCATCAAAGCAGTCAACTAATATATTACCCCCAACTCCGTGAACTTTTATCTTGTGCAGTAACCTTTTATGTGGCACCTACCCGAATGCCTTCTGGAAATCCAAATACACCACATCCACTGGGTCCCCCTATCCACCCTACTTGTTACCTCCTCAAAATACTCTAGCAAACTTGTCAAACATGATTTCCCTTTCATAAAACCATGCTAACTCTGCTTGATTGAATTATGATTTTCTGAATGTCCCGCTGCTGCTTCCTTAATAATGGACTCCAGCATTTTCCCAATGACAGATGTCAGGCTAACTGGTCTATAGTTTCCTGTTTTCAATAAGATCATGAATGATCTTCGACCTCAACTCCACTTTCCTGCCCAATCCCCATATGATTGCCCGACAGTCCTATAATCGATCTATCTCAGCCTTGAATATACTGAATGACTGAGCATCTACAGCTCTTTGGTGTAGAGAATTCCAAACCTCTGAGTGAAGAGATTGCTCCTCATCTCAGTCTTAAATGGCCTTATCATGTGACTAGTTCTAGTCTCTCCAGCTTTCATTATCTACCCTGTCAATTCCCCTCAGAATCTTATATGTTTCTGTGAGATCATCTCTCATTCTTCTAAAGTCCAGAGAGTATAGGCACAATCTACTCAATCTCTTCTCATAGGACAACCCTCCCATCCCATGGATGAATCTAGTGAACCTACTTTGCACTGCCCCAATGGTATGTATGTCCTTTCTCGGATAATGAGACCAAAATTGTGCACAGTGCTCCAGGTGTGGTCTCACCAAAGCCCTGTACAATTGTAGTAAGACTTCCTTCCTCTTGTACTCCAAACCCTTTCAATAAAGTCCAACATGCCATTTGCCTTCCTAATTGCTTGCTGTACCTGCATGCTAATTTTCTGTGCTTCCTGTATGAGGACACCTAAATCTTTCTGAACACCAGCACTTAATAGCTTCTCAGCATTTAAAGCTGAAATTTACAAGAATCAACCAATCAACAAAGTCAACTAGCATGCAGCAATTGCACTCTGACAGACCTCACTCTGTGCTTACTTAACAGCATTTAGTCTCTGTCCTTGCAGTGATGCAGCCGCAACACAGAAATAGTATAATACATTCCGCTTAACGATAACTAACACTACTGTCCTTATAACATAGCTCCCTACTTACAAGGGTCCTCCAACTCATAGAGTATATCAGACTTACAGTGAGTAGGACCACAGGTGCAAATCATGTGAAGTCTCTAATCCTTTGTCTAGCATTACTGCTGTGTCATCTATGAGGGTACATTTTCTAAATACATTGAGCATTCATACTGAAACGACCTCAATCAGGAAAGACAGCTTGTCATTTGTAGCATCAAGCAAGCTTCGCTAGGCAATTGCAAAAATAGATATTTAAAGAGATTAAGGTACGAAAACTAGGGAACAGCAAGACTAGTTGCAAGATGACACTGCCTTGGAAGTAAAGCCTCTGAGCCACGGAGACCCTTCTGCACCAAAGCAAGTAGGGATTTAGAAAGCAAATTAAAGTACACTTCACAGGATATACTCGTTGCATTTCTCTAACACTACCTAATAGCAATTGACATTTGATTTTGACAGGACCCTGTTTTCACAGATGCTACACGGTGCAAGCCTTACGGATCTTGAGGCTTGCGAGAACTTGTCGGCAATAAAAACAAACCAACTGAAACACTGTAACAAGAACAAAGGCATCACAAGCACCACCATTCTCTCAATAATGAATGAATGCTCATTATGCTCTAACTTTAACCCACGAACTGCGTTGCCCATGATGCTGGCTATGTTTAGGTTTATCCTGCCCCATTAAACATTAGTTACTACAGCCTATCGGTAAAAGCATTGACTCATGGTTGATGTGATGATCGTTCTGACATTTGCTGTTTTAAATAATTTTTCCAATATTATCGTTCTCCGCCTATTTTTCAACGTATCTTCCGATTAGGTTTAAGTCTCCTCAGACTATGCACCATTTCCAGACCCGATGAAGCAGCTGTTGCTTTTATCAAAGCAACCTCGGTGAAAGGGCCGAGCTCTCTGGGTTCAGGACACCCACCAAGGTTGAAAAGAGTCGGACAGAAGATGAGGTAAATCCGAAAGTAATGGTAATACCAAATTTGGGTTTCTATGGGAAAAAGGAAACATAGGAACAGTAGATCGTGCGGCTATGTGAGGCTGGTGACATAGCCTCTTATGACTGGTAAGCATCATGGCTGTGATCTTCTACCCTGAACCCCAGTGGGCCACTGGCCCTCCCAATGCCTGCCCCCAACCAAGACCCGGACCACCTACCATCAAGGGCACTACTCAACGACGAGTTTGCGGCCAACATCTCGACAAAGGCAACTAGGCTCATACAGCAGTGCCTGGTCTCCAGTCGTCTTGGACCCCCTTGCCACTGGGCCAAAACCTTGCTCAGCTAAGCCAGTGTGGTAGCCAGTGTGCAACGGCCACCCCACATTAAAAGAACTCACGTACAGGCATCTTCCACTCGGTTAACATCAGGACCCTTATGGACAACACCAACAGCGTCCTCAACGACTATCTGTCCCACCTGTGACAGAGACTGTGGTTCTCATATTGGACTGTACAGCCACCTAAGAACTCATGTTAAGAGTGGAAGCAAGTCTTCCTCGATTCTGAGGGACTGCCTATGTTGATGAGTAGGCCAGTTAGCACCTCGAGCCTGTTCCGCCATTCAATTAGATCATGGCTGATCTGTATCTTAACTCCATTTACCCGCCTTGGTTCCATACGCCTTAATAAACTTGTCTAACAAAAATAAATTAATCTCATTTGTGACATTTTTAATTGACCTGCAGCCTCAACAGCTTTTTATTGGGATGAGTCCAAGGTTTTTACCACCCTTTGCGTCAAGTAGTGCTTTCTGACTTCACCCCTGAAGGGTCTAGCTCTGATTTTAAGGTTATGGTCCCTTTGTTCTGGACTCCCCCACCAGGAAGAATGAGGAAGAGTGATGTCTTGGGAAAGAAAGGGTGAGAGTGGGAAGCAGTATGATAGGTCGTGACTTTCAGCAAAGTGTGGATGCAAGAGAGGCACAACATTGGGCAGGATGGCATATTTAGAACTGAGAAGTAAAACTTAAGGAAGCCCAGAGGAGCAATGATCATAGAAACAGCAACAAACTAGAGAAGCAAAAAAAAGAATGCAATAGGCAGAGAGAGGCTGAAGGCTAGAAGTGACAAAATGATCACATGTCACTTTTCACAGTTTTCTTTGGTTGGTCGGAGAATAGGCCCAAGATGATTTGCTCCCTTCCTCCCCATGGGAAGTCTCCCGGCCTCTGTTGGACAGCTCGCCATCACACGCTGGTGGAGATTGGGAAATTGCTGCATCAGTACAACTGGGCTTGAAACTACCTTCTACCGATACCATGGTCCAATCAGTTAGAGAACTGATGTGCCGGATACACATCAAAGTATAGCAATTACAGACAGAGGGAAGACCCTCTGCCCGACATGCCTGGTTGGAATAATCACGCCAGCTGCAGACTCATTCTGTTTACAATGGGCATCGTCTGTTGCTTGGTCACTGGATGCCACAAAAGTGATCAAGTTTGTGCCTGGATTGTGCAGTGGGTTAGCACACTGGGGGTACCTTTGACCTCGTGTGACAGTATAAAATGGGTGATAGTCAATCGGCTGCCCATTTCATATTTCTCCTGGGTTGGAGTTCCACCCCAAATTATAGTCCTCCCACCAGGACCATTTTTTCACCCTCACCAGGTCATATGACTTAGAAGTTTACAGCACAGAAAGAGGCAATTCTGTCCGATGTGTCTGTATTGGCAATTGACCCTATAACTCGATATCTTCTCTTGCTTCACAAAATGAAAAAAAAAGACTTGGATTTATATAGTGCCTTTCATGACCAGCAGACATCCCAAAGCACTTTACAGTCAATTAAGTACTTTTCGAGTGTAGTCACTGTTGTAATGTAGGAAACACAGGAGACAATTTGCGCACAACAAGCTCCAACAAACAGCAATGTGATAATGATCAGATAATCTGTTTTTTCCCGACCTCAGGACGTCCCAAAGTGCTTTACAGCCAATGAAGTACTTTCGGAGTGTAGTCACTGTTGTAATGTGGGAAACGCGGCAGCCAATTTGCACACAGCAGGCTCCCACAAACAGCAATGTGATAATGACCAGATAATCTGTTTTAGTGATGTTGATTGTGGGATAAATATTGTGCAGGACACCAGAGATAACTCCCCTGCTCTTCTTCGAAATAGTGCTATGGGATCTTTTACATCAACCTGAGAGGGCAGATGGGGCCTTGTTTTAATAGCTCATCCGAAAGATGGCAGTGCAGCTCTCCCTCAATTCCCCATTACACAATTTAAAAAAAAAATTCTGCTCAGTTTACTTCATTCTTCACAGAATAAGCAAAAAGCCCTGCATGAAGTACTTCGGTGTTGGACCACCCCACCTCAACATCTGGGGCAGCTGTGGGAAACTCAGGTCACCCATCATCATAGGCAGTCCCTCGGAATCGAGGAAGACTTGATTCCACTCTAAAAAAGAGTTCTTATGTGACTGAACAGTCCAATACGAGAACTACAGTCCCTGTCATAGGTGGGGCAGATAGTTGGTGAGGGAAGGGGTGGGTGGAACTGGTTTGTCACACGCTCTTTCTGCTGCCTGCGCTTGGCTTCTGCGAGGTACTCAGCGCCCTCCCGGATGCACTTTCTCCACTTAGGGCAGTCTTTGGTTAGGGACTCCCAGGTGTCAGTGGGGATGTTGCATTTTATCAAGGAGGCTTTGAGGGTATCCTTGAACCGTTTCCTTTGGCTACCTTTGGCTTGTTTGTCGTGAAGGAGTTCCGAGTAGAGCACTTGCTTTGGGAGTCTTGTGTCAGGCATGCGAACTATGTGGCCTGCCCAGTGGAGCTGATCGAGTGTGCTCAGTGCTTCAATGCTGGGGATGTTGGCCTGGTCGAGGAAGCTAACGATGGTGCGTCTGTCCTCCCAGGGGATTTGCATGATCTTGCGGAGACATCATTGGTGGTATTTCTCCAGTGATTTGAGGTGTCTACTGTACATGGTCCATGTCTCTGAGCCATACAGGAGGGCGGGTATTACTACAGCCCTGTAGACCATGAGCTTGGTGGCAGATTTGAGGGCCTGATCTTCAAACGCTCTTTTCCTCAGGTGGCTGAAGGCTGCACTGTCGCACTGGAAATTCAGGTATGGTGGTATAGTAGCTAGGTACACGACTAACAGCCCAAACTTTCAATTGCACCATGGCAATTCCTGAGACTAAGTTCACTAGAATCAGTAATTTGTGGGCTGGCTCCAGAAGAAAAATCTGCTGAATTATTGTTAAAGACCCAACTGATAGAAAGAAAGGAAGAAGTTGTATTTCTATAGCACCTTCAAGACAACAGGGCATCCCAAAACACTTTACAAGCAAAGGAAGTACTTTTAGAAGTGTAGTCAACGCTGTAATGTAGGAAACGTGGCAGCCAATTTGTGCACAGCAAGCTCCCACAAACAGCAATATGATAATGACCAGATAACCTGCTTTAGTGTCCTTAAAGGAATGAAACTGCCGTCTCTATTCAGTCTGGCCTACACATTAACCCAATCCAATGCTATGTGGTTGCCTTCTGAAGGGGGACGAGTAAATGTTCGGAGACGGTGCATTAAATGCAGCCTTGCTATTTTCACCCATTAAAAAAACCTCAAGTCCGGGTGCAAACCTTTAAGCACCTGCAAACCAAACATTAGTGAACTGAAGGAGGCCTGATTGACAGCCGGTAAAAGGGTTAAGTGAGAGACTTTAAATCATTGGCCTGGATGTTGGCGGTGCTTGGGAAGGCACATACTTCCTCTACCTGCTGCTTTTTCAAGGGTTAAATGAGGTGGGGATAGATTGCCCAGTCTAACAAATAAATCCGTTTCTAGGTCAAGACATTTCCTTGGCATGTGTCGACAAGCACTTGACCATATTAATGTGCTCCACTTATCAAAGAATTATATCCCTACAGCTCTCCCTTATCATCAATGAATCTCTTCGGTTGACATCAGCTCGAAACAATCTTTGCCCGTGTTATGAACTGGGATCAGGTGATAGGCGCGAATGCTTGGAACAGGCCTTTACAAGGAGGGGGGATGATACAGGCTTCACATTCTCAGTGACCTTCTCTAAGAAAAGAAACTTAATGTATGAGGTGCTGCATTTTGCTTGCTGATGCAGTGAAGTTTTGCACCTGTGAACTGAGAGTTGGTTAATTAGATGTTATAAAACCTTAGTGAATTGCAGAGAGGAAGATCAAGAAGAGGGTTAGAAACATAGAAACATAGAAAATAGGTGCAGGAGTAGGCCATTCGGCCCTTCAAGCCTGCACCACCTTTCAATATGATCATGGCTGATCATGCAACTTCCTGCTTTCTCTCCATACCCCTTGATCCCTTTAGCCGTAAAGGCCACATCTAACCCCCTTTTGAATATATCTAACAAACTGGCCTCAACAACTCTCTGTGGTAGAGAATTCCACAGGTTCACAATTCTTTGCGTGAAGAAGTTTCTCCTCATCTCAGTTCTAAATGCACTGACCACACTCATTAGGTGGGGCACATTGTCCGCATGCCTGACACAAGATCCCAAAGCAAGCGCTCTACTCGGAACTCCGACATGGCAAGCGAGCCCCAGGTGGGCAGAGGAAACGTTTCAAGGACACCATCAAAGCCTCCTTGATAAAGTGCAACATCCCCACCGACACCTGGTAGTCCCTGGCCAATGACTGCCCTAAGTGGAGGAAGAGCATCCGGGAGGGCGCTGAGCACCTCGAGTCTCATCGGCGAGAGCATGCAGAAAATAAGCACAGGCAGTGGAAGAAGCGTGCGGCAAACCAGACTCCCCACCCACCCTTTCATTCAATGACTGTCTGTCCCACCTGTGATGCGTGTGCGCACTAGGTCCGTGCAGCAGAGTTGGTCTCCAGTTGACTTGGGTAATCCTTGCCACTAGACCAAGACCTAGCTCTGTTAAGCCCGTGTGGTGGCTGGTGTGCCAAGGCCACCCCACGTTAAAAGAATCCACACACTGGCATCTTCCACCCTTCAGGATGTAGTTTGGGTCCTTCATTGAAACACCTGTGAACTCGTCATTTTTTTGGCGTGGAAGTAAGTCATCCTTGTTTCGAGGGACCGCCTATGATAGAAAGATAGAAACATAGAAAATAGGTGCAGGAGTAGGCCATTTGGCTCTTCGAGCCTGTGCCATCATTTAATATCATCATGGCTGACCATGCAATTTCAGTACCCCATTGCTGCTTTCTCTCCATACCCCTTGATCCCTTTAGCAGTAAGGGCCACATCTAACTCCCTGTTGAATATATCTAACGAACTGGCATCAACAACTCTCTGCGGCAGAGAATTCTACAGGTTCACAATTTTCTGTGTGAAGAAGTTTCTCGTCATCTCGGTCCTAAATGGCTTACCCCTTATCCTTAGACTGTGACCCCTGGTTCTGGGCTTCCCCAACATCGGGAACATTCTTCCTGCATCTAACCTGTCCAATCCCGTCAGAATTTTATATGTTTCTATGAGATCCCCTCTCATTCTTCTAAATTCCAGTGAATATAGGCCCAGTCGATCCAGTCTTTCTTCATATGTCAGTCCTGCCATCCCGGGAATCAGTCTGGTGAACCTTCGCTGCACTCCTATACTCAAATCCTCTTGCTATGAAGGCCAACATGTCATTTGTCTTCTTCACCGCCTGCTGTGCCTGCATGCTAACTTTCAATGACTGATGTACCATGACACCCAGGTCTGGTTGCACCTCCCCTTTTCCTAATCTGTCACCATTCAGATAATCTGCCTCGCTGTTTTTGCCACCAAAGTGGATGACCTCACATTTATCCACATTATACTGCATCTGCCATGCATTTGCCCGCTCACCTAACCTGTCCAAGTCACACAGCAGCCTCTTAGCATCCTCCTCACAGCTCACACTGCCACCCATCTGCAAACTTGGAGATATTATATCCAATTTCTTTGTCCAAATCATTAATGTATATTGTAAATAACTGGGGGCCCAGCACTGAACCTTGCGGCACTCCACTAGTCACTGCCTGTCATTCTGAAAAGGACCCGTTTATCCCAACTCTCTACTTCCTGTCTGCCAACCAGTTCTCTATCCACGTCAATACATTACCCCCAATACCATGAGCTTTAATTTTGCACACAAATCTCTTGTCAAATGCCTTTGAAAATCAAAATACACCACATCCACTGGTTCTCCCTTGTCCACTCTATTAGCTACATCCTCAAAAAATTCTAGAGGATTTGCCAAGCATGATTTCCCTTTCATAAATCCATGCTGACTTGGACTGATCCTGTCACTGCTTTCCAAATGCGCTGCTATTACATCTTTAATAATTGATTCCAACATTTTCCCCACTACCGCTGTCAGGCGAACCAGTTTGTAAGTCCCTGTTTTCTCTCTCCCTCCTTTTTTAAAAAGTGGGGTTACATTAGCTACCCTCCAATCTATCGGAACTGATCCAGAGTCGATAGAATGTTGGAAAATGACCACCAATACGTCCAGTATTTCTAGGGCCACTTCCTTAAGTATTCTGGGATATAGACTATCAGGCCCTGGGGATTTATCGGCTTTCAATCCCATCAATTTCCCTAACACAATTTCCTGGCTAATAAGGATTTCCTTCAGTTCCTCCTTCTCACTAGACCCTCGGTCTCCTAGTATTTCGGAAGGTTATTTGTGTCTTCCTTAGTGAAGACAGAACCAAAGTATTTGTTCAATTGGTGTGACATTTCTTTGTTCCCTATTATAAATTCACCTGATTCTGACTGCAAGGGAACTTCATTTGTCTTCACTAATCGTTTTCTCTTCACATATCTATAGAAGCTTTTACAGTCAGTTTTTATGTTCCCTGCAAGCTTACTCTCATACTCTGTTTTCCCCCTTCTAATTCAATGGAGAATGAAACCGTTAATTCAGAGACCATGGTCCAGAACTTAAAGAAGGGTAACTTTGAAAGTATGAGGCGTGAATTGGCTAGGATAGATTGGTGAATTATATTTAAGGGGTTGACTGTGGATGGGCAATGGCAGGCATTTACAGACCGCATGGATGAACTACAACAATTGGACATCCCTGTCTGGCGTAAAAATAAAAAAGGGAAGGTGGCTCAACCGTGGCTATCAAGGGAAATCAGGGATAGTATTAAAGCCAAGGAAGTGGCATACAAATTGGCCAGAAATAGCAGCGAAGCCGGGGACTGGGAAAAATTTAGAACTCAGCAGAGTAGGAGAAAGGGTTTGATTATGGCAGGGAAAATAGAGTACGAGAGGAAGCTTGCAGGAAACATTAAGACGGACTGCAAAAGCTTCTATAGAATTGTAAATAGAAAAGGTTAGCAAAGACAAACATAGGTCCCCTGCAGTCAGAATCAGGGAAAGTCACAATGGCAAAAAGAAATGGCAGACCAATTGAACAAGTACTTTGGTTCGGTATTCACAAAGGAGGACACAAACAACCTTCCGGATACAAAAGGGGTCAGAGGGTCTAGTAAGAAGGAGGAACTGAGGGTAATCCTTATTAGTTGGGAAATTGTGTTGGGGAAATTGATGGGATTGAAGGCCGATAAATCCCCAGGGCCTGATGGACTGCATCCCAGAGTATTTAAGGAGGTGGCCTTGGAAATAGCGGATGCATTGACAGTCATTTTCCAACATTCCATAGACTCAGGATCAGTTCCTATGGAGTGGAGGGTAGCCAATGTAACCCCACTTTTTAAAAAAGGAGAGAGAGAGGAAACAGGGAATTATAGACCGGTCAGCCTGACATCGGTAGTGGGTAAAATGATGGAATCAATTATTAAGGATGTCTTAACAGTGCATTTGGAAAGAGGTGACATGATAGGTCCAAGTCAGCATGGATTTGTGAAAGGGAAATCATGCTTGACAAATCTTCTGGAATGTTTTGAGGATGTTTCCAGTAGAGTGGACAAGGGAGAACCAGTTGATGTGGTGTATTTGGACTTTAAGAAGGCTTTCAACAAGGTCCCACACAAGAGATTAATGTGCAAAGTTAAAGCACATGGGATTGGGGGTAGTGTGCTGACATGGATTAAGAACTGGTTGGCAGACAGGAAGCAAAGAGTAGGAGTAAATTGGTACTTTTCAGAATGGCAGGCAGTGACTAGTGGGGTACCGCAAGGTTCTGTGCTGGGGCCCCAGCTGTTTACATTGTACATTAATGATTT
Organism: Pristiophorus japonicus; assembly: GCF_044704955.1. Lineage (NCBI taxonomy): Eukaryota > Metazoa > Chordata > Chondrichthyes > Pristiophoridae > Pristiophorus > Pristiophorus japonicus. The sequence goes on along the minus strand of NC_091978.1, from coordinate 24,742,000 downwards.
AGACGAGGGGATTAAATGTAGTATCTCCAAATTTGCGGATGACACTAAGTTGGGTGGCAGTGTGAGCTGCGAGGAGGATGCTATGAGGCTGCAGAGTGACTTGGATAGGGTAGGTGAGTGGGCAAATGCATGGCAGATGAAATATATTGTGGATAAATGTGAGGTTATCCACTTTGGTGGTAAAAACAGAGAGACAGACTATTATCTGAATGGTGACAGATTAGGAAAAGGGGAGGTGCAACGAGACCTGGGTGTCATGGAACATCAGTCACTGAAGGTTGGCATGCAGGTACAGCAGGCGGTTAAAAAAGCAAATGGCATGTTGTACTTCATAGCGAGGGGATTTGAGTACAGGGACAGGGAGGTGTTACTACAGTTGTACAGGGCCTTGGTGAGGCCACACCTGGAGTATTGTGTACAGTTTTGGTCTCCTAACTTGAGGAAGGACGTTCTTGCTATTGAGGGACTGCAGCGAAGGTTCACCAGACTGATTCCCGGGATGGCAGGACTGACATATCAAGAAAGACTGGATCAACTGGGCATGTATTCACGGGAGTTCAGAAGAGTGAGAGGGGATCTCATAGAAACGTTTAAAATTCTGATGGGTTTAGACAGTTTAGATGCAGGAAGAATGTTCCCAATGTTGGGGAAGTCCAGAACCAGGGTTCACCGTCTAAGGATAAGGGGTAAGCCATTTAGGACTGAGGTGAGGAGAAACTTCTTCACCCAGAGAGTGGTGAACCTGTGGAATTCTCTACCACAGAAAGTTGTTGAGGCCAATTCACTAAATATATTCAAATAGGAGTTAGATATACTTGGGGGATCAAGGGGTATGGCGAGAAAGCAGGAATGGGGTACTGAAGTTGCATGTTCAGCCAAGAACTCATTAAATGGCGGTGCTGGCTCGAAGGGCCGAATGACCTACTCCTGCACCTATTTTCTATGATTCTATGTTTCTAACGCTTTGTCCTCCTCTGCTGAATTCTAAATTTCTCCCTGTCCTCAGGATTGCTGTTTATCTCGCTAATTTATATGCCTCTTCCTTGGATTTAACACTATCCCTAATTTCCATTGTTAGCCACAGTTGAGCTACCTTCCCCATTTTATTTTTACGCCAGACAGGGATGTACAATTGTTGAAGTTCATCCATGTGATCTTTAAATGTTTGCCATTGCCTATCCACCACCTGAATGGCCTGCTCCTGCACCTATTTTCTTTTAAGTATTATTAGCCAGTCTATCCTAGCCAATTCACGTCTCATACCATCAAAGTTACCTTTCTTTAAGTTCAGGACCCTAGTCTCTGAATTAACTGTGTCACTCTCCATCTTAATGAAGAATTCTACCAAATTATGGTTACTTTTCCACAAGGGGCCTTGCACAACAAGATTGCCAATTAATCCTCTTTCATTACACAAGACGCAGTCTAGGATGGCCTGCTCTCCAGTTGGTTCCTCGACATATTGGTCTAGAAAACCATCCCTTATACACTCCAGGAAATCCTCCTCCACCGTATTGCTACCAGTTTGGTTAGCCCAATCTATATGTAGATTAAAGTCATCCATGATAACTGCTGTACCTTTATTGCACGCATCCTTAATTTCCTGTTTGATACCATCCCCAACCTCACTATCACTGTTTGCTGGTCTGTATACAACTCCCACTCGTGTTTTCTGCCCTTTGGTGTTACGCAGCTCTACCCATACAGATTCCTCATCATCCAAGCTAATGTCCTTCCTTACTATTATCTTAATCTCCTCTTTAACCAGCAATGCTACCCCATCTCCTTTATACTTTAATGCAAGGACTATAGCTAATAAGGCGGATGAGCTCAGAGCACAGGTAGACACTTGGGAGTATGACATTATAGCCATTACAAAAACATGGCTGAAAGAGGGGCAGGTTTGACAAATCAATATTCCTGGCTACAGGATGTTTAGACAAGAGTGGGGGGGGGGAAGGGTGGGGCGGGGGGGGGGGGCGTGGTGTTCATGGTATTGATTAAAGAAACTATTGCAGCAGTGAGGAGGGATGATATGTTAGAGGGATCACCAAATGAGGACATATAGGTTGAATTGAAAAATAAAAAAGGGGCGATCACACTGCTGGCCGTGTATTATAGACCCCCAAACAGTAGGAGGGAGATAGAGGAGCAAATGTGGAGGCAAATTGCTGCGAAGTCCAAAAACCATAGGGTGGTAATAGTAGGGGATTTTAACTAGCCAAATATTGATTGGGACAAATTTAGGGTGAAGGCTATAGAGGGTTCGGAAGTCTTGAAATGCATTCAAGAGAACTTTTTTAGTCCGTATGTAGCAAGCTGAACACGAGATGGGGCGGTCTTGGGTTTAGTTTTGGAGAATGAAGCTGGGCAGGTTGAAGGGGTATTAGTGGACTTGGATACCAGTGACCATAATTCAGTCAGGTTCAAGTTGGTTATGGATAAGGAGAAGGATAGGCCTGGAATAAATCTTCTGAATTGGGGAAAAGCTAATTTTGCTAAGTTAAGGAGTGATTTGGTCATAGTGGACTGGAAACAGCTACTTGTGGTTAAATCAGTGTCAGAACAGTGGGAGGTATTCAAGGAGGAGATCCGGAAGGCTCAGGCCAAACATGTACCCTTAAAGAAAAAGGCTGGGAAAAGTTCTAGAGCCCCCTGGATTTGTAGGGACTTACAGGGGAGGATTAAGAAAAAAAGGGACTCTTATGTCATAAAACAATGGCTAAATACTATAGAATCTTTAGAGAAATATAGAAAGTTAAGAGGCAAAATTAAAAAAGATATTAGGAATGCTAAGAGAGAGCATGAAAAATTCTTGGCAAGTAAAATTAAGGAAAACCCGAAGATGTTCTATAAATATATTAAAGAAAGGGTAGAGCCTATGAGAGACTGTTATATATGTAAACTTGTATTTACTCTGTACAGCCACCAGAGGGATCATCCGCTGGAGTCCCAAGGGAACCCACAATCCCTTGGGAGCACAGGTATTTAAGGAGGCTTCACAGATTGGAGACACACTCTGGAGACCTGCAATAAAAGATTACGGTCACACTTTACTTTGAGCTCACAGTGTTCAGTCTGACTCTTTCTCCATACGCAACAACTGGCGATGAGATACAGATAGCAAACCCAAAGATGCAGAGAACAGTGGGCATCCTGGAGAAATTTTCGGAGGGAGCTGATTGGGAAACTTTTGTGGAGCGACTCGACCAATATTTCACGGCCAATGAGCTAGATGGGGAAGAGAGCGCTGCCAAACGAAGAGCGATCCTCCTCACTGTCTGTGGGGCACCAACGTATGGCCTCATGAAGAATCTGTTCACTCCAGCGAAACCCACGGAGAAATCATATGACGATTTGTGTACACTGGTCCGAGAGCATTTGAACCCAAAGGAAAGCGTTCTGATGGCGAGGTACCGGTTTTACACCTACAAAAGGTCTGAAGGCCAGGATGTGGTGAGTTACATCGCTGAGCTAAGACGCCTTGCAGGACATTGCAAATTTGAAGGACATTTGGAGCACATGCTCAGAGACTTTTTCGTACTTGACATTGGCCACGAAACCATACTTCACAAGCTTTTGACTGTAGAGACCCCAACCTTGAGTAAGGCCAAAGCGATGGCCCAGGCGTTCATTGCCACCAGTGACAATATGAAGCAAATCTCTCAGCACACAAGTGCTGCTACAAGTACTGTGTACAAAGTTATGTTGTTTTCGTATCATAACGTACAGGGCAGGGCGCACATGCCTGCAGCTACACGTCCGCAGATATCTCAGAGTCCACCATCAAGGGTGATGAATGCAAGGCCATTAACACCTTGTTGGCGCTGCGGGGATGATCATCGTTTCCAATTATGCCGATTCAAAGAGTACGTTTGTAAGGGCTGTGGAACAATGGAACACCCCCAACGAGTGGGCAGGCGAGCTGCAAAGCCTGTTAAACCTGCAAATCACCATGTTGCAGAGGAGGGCAGATCCTTGGAGGATCACGACGAACCAAAGCCTCAGATCAAGGAGGCAGAGGTACATGGGGTTCACACATTCACCACGGATTGTCCCCAGATAATGCTGAATGTTGAACTAAATGGACTCCCAGTGTCAATGGAGCTGGACACGGGCGCGAGCCAGTCCATCATGGGCAAAAAGATTTTCGAAAGGTTGCGGTGCAACAAGGCCTCAAGGCCAGTTTTAACTCCAGTTCGCATGAAACTAAGAACTGGAGGAATCATCGAAGACCCTCATCAGCAACAACATGCACAAAGGTCTTTTTGTTTATAACAGATGCCTGTTTGGAATCTGATCGGCTGCGGCGATATTCCAGAGAAACATGGAAAGCTGACTGAAGTCAGTCCCGCACACCGTGGTCTTCCAGGACGACATCTTGGTCACAGGTCGGAACACAGTCGAGCATCTGCAGAACCTGGAGGAGGTTCTTATTCGACTCAACCGTGTGGGGCTCAGGTTAAAACGCTCAAAGTGCATTTTCCTGGCACCTGAAGTGGAGTTCTTGGGAAGGAGGATTGCAGCTAACGGCATCAGGCCCACCAACGCGAAGACGGAGGCAATCGAGAACGCACCAAGGCCACAGAACTTGATGGATCTGCGGTCATTTCTGGGACTCCAAAACTACTTTGGGAACTTCTTACCGGGTCTCAGCACACTTTTAGAACCACTACATGTCTTACTACGAAAAAGGGGCGAATGGGTTTAGGGCAAAAGCCAAGAAAGTGCCTTTTTAAAATGAGAAAATTGTTATGCTCAAACAAATTGCTTTTGTTGAGTGATCCATGTAAGCGTTTGGTACAAGCATGTGATGCGTCGTCATATGGCGTCGGGTGTGTATTGCAACAAGCTAATGATTTCGGGAAACTGCAACCGGTTGCTTATGCATCCAGGAGTCTGACAAAGCTGAGAAAGCTTACAGCATGATTTAGAAAGAAAAGTTAGCGTGTGTCTATTGGGTAAAGAAAATGCATCAATACCTTTTTGGGCTAAAATTCGAATTGGAAACTGATCAGAAGCCATTTTTATCCCTGTTTTCCGAGAGTAAAGGTATAAATACCAACGCATCAGCCCGCATCCAGGGATGGGTGCTCACGTTGTCCGCAGAGAACTATGCCATTCGCCACAGGCCAGGCACATATAACTGCACCGATGCTCTCAGTAGGCTGTCATTGCCCACCACGGGGGTGGAAATGGCACAGCCGCAGATCCAGCCATAGTTATGGAAGCATTTGAGAGTGAGCAGTCACCCGTCACTGCCCGGCAGATCAAACATAGAAAATAGAAACGTAGAAAATAGTTGCAGGACTAGGCCATTCGGCCATTCGAGCCTGCACCACCATTCAATACGATCATGGCTGACCATTCCCTCAGTATCCCTTTCCTGCTTTCCCTCCATACCCTTTGATCCCCTTAGCCGTAAGGAACATAAGAACATAAGAACATAAGAATTAGGAACAGGAGAAGGCCATCTAGCCCCTCGAGCCTGCTCCGCCATTCAAAAAAAACATGGCTGATCTAGCCGTGGACTCAGCTCCACTTACCCGCCCGCTCCCCATAATCGTTAATTCCCTTATTGGTTAAAAATCTATCTATCTGTGATTTGAATACATTCAATGAGCTAGCCTCAACTGCTTCCTTGGGCAGAGAATTCCACAGATTCACAACCCTCTGGGAGAAGAAATTCCTTCTCAACTCGGTTTTAAATTGACTCCCCCGTATTTTGAGGCTGTGCTCCCTAGTTCTCGTCTCCCCGACCAGTGGAAACAACCTCTCTGCCTCCATCTTGTCTATCCCTTTCATTATTTTAAATGTTTCTAAAAGAGCACCCCTCATCCTTCTGAACTCCAACGAGTAAAGACCCAGTCTACTCAATCTATCATCATAAGGTAACCCCCTCATCTCCGGAATCAGCCTAGTGAATCGTCTCTGTACCCCCTCCAAAGCTAGTATATCCTTCCTTAAGTAAGGTGACCAAAACTGCACGCAGTACTCCAGGTGCGGCCTCACCAATATCCTGTACAGTTGCAGCAGGACCGCCCTGCTTTTGTACCCATCCCTCTCGCAATGAAGGCCAACATTCCATTCGCCTTCCTGATTACCTGCTGCACCTGCAAACTAACTTTTTGGGATTCATGCACAAGCACCCCCAGGTCCCTCTGCACCGCAGCATGTTGTAATTTCTCCCCATTCAAATAATATTCCCTTTTACTGTTTTTTTTTCCAAGGTGGATGACCTCACATTTTCCGACATTTTATTCCATCTGCCAAACCTTAGCCCTTTCGCTTAACCTATCTAAATCTCTTTGCAGCCTCTCTGTGTCCTCTACACAACCTGCTTTCCCACTAATCTTTGTGTCATCTGCAAATTTTGTTACACTACACTCTGTCTCCTCTTCCAGGTCATCTATGTATATTGGAAATAGTTGTGGTCCCAGCACTGATCCCTGTGGCACACCACTCGGATTTCCAACCCGAAAAGGACCCATTTATCCCGACTCTCTGCTTTCTGTTAGCCAGCCAATTCTCTATCCATGCTAATATATTTCCTCTGACTCCGCGTACCTTTATCTTCTGCAGTAACCTTTTGTGTGGCACCTTATCGAATGCCTTTTGGAAATCTAAATACACCACATCCATCGGTACACCTCTATCCACCATGCTCGTTATATCCTCAAAGAATTCCAGTAAATTAGTTAAACATGATTTCCCCTTCATGAATCTATGTTGCATCTGCTTGATTGCACTGTTCCTATCGAGATGTCACGCTATTTCTTCCTCAATGATAGCTTCAAGCATTTTCCCCACGACAGATGTTAAACTAACCGGCCGATAGTTACCTGCCTTTTGTCTGCCCCCTTTTTTAAACAGAGGCGTTACATTAGCTGCTTTCCAATCCGCTGGTACCTCCCCAGAGTCCAGAGAATTTTGGTAGATTATAACGAATGCATCTGCTACAACTTCCGCCATCTCTTTTAATACCCTGGGATGCATTTCATCAGGACCATGGGACTTTTCTACCTTGAGTCCCATTAGCCTGTCCAGCACTACCTCCCTAGTGATAGTGATTGTCTCAAGGTCCTCCCTTCCCACATTCCTATGACCAGCAATTTTGGCATGGTTTTTGTGTCTTCCACTGTGAAGACCGAAGCAAAATAATTGTTTAAGGTCTCAGCCATTTCCACATTTCCCATTATTAAATCACCCTTCTCATCTTCTAAGGGACCAACATTTACTTTAGTCACTCTCTTCTGTTTTATATATCGGTAAAAACTTTTACTATCTGTTTTTATGTTTTGCGCAAGTTTACTTTCGCAATCTATCTTTCCTTTCTTTATTGCTTTCTTCGTCATTTTTTGCTGTCGTTTAAAATTTTCCCAATCTTCTAGTTTCCCACTAACCTTGGCCACCTTATACGCATTGGTTTTTAATTTGATACTCTCCTTTATTTCCTTGGTTATCCACGGCTGGTTATCCCTTCTCTTACCGCCCTTCTTTTTCACTGGAATATATTTTTGTTGAGCACTATGAAAGAGCTCCTTAAAAGTCCTCCACTATTCCTCAATTGTGCCACCATTTAGTCTGTGTTCCCAGTCTACTTTAGCTAACTCTGTCCTCATCCCACTGCAGTCCCCTTTGTTTTAGCATAGTACGCTCGTTTGAGACACTACTTCCTCAGCCTCAATCTGTATTACAAATTCAACCATACTGTGATCACTCATTCCGAGAGGATCTTTTATGAGGAGATCTTTTATTATTCCTGTCTCATTACACAGGACCAGGTCTAAGATAGCTTGCTCCCTTGTAGGTTCTGTAACATACTGTTCTAAGAAACAATCCCGTATGCATTCTATGAATTCCTCCTCCAGGCTACCCCGTGCAATTTGATTTGACCAATCAATATGTAGGTTAAAATCCCCCATGATTACTGCCGTTCCTTTTTCACATGCCTCTATTATTCCCTTGATTATTGTCCGCCCCACCGTGAAGCTATTATTTGGGGGCCTATAAACTACACCCACCAGTGACTTTTTCCCCTTACTATCTCTAATCTCCACCCACAATGATTCAACATTTTGTTCATGAGAGCCAATATCAACTCTCACAACTGCCCTGATATCATCCTTTATTAACAGAGCTACCCCACCTCCTTTCCCTTCTTGTCTATCCTTCCGAATTGTCAGATACCCCTGTATGTTTAATTCCCAGTCTTGGCCACCCTGCAACCACGTTTCTGTAATGGCCACCAAATCATACCCATTTGTAATGATTTATGCCGTCAACCCATTTACTTTATTTCGAATGCTGCGTGCATTCAGGTAGAGTGTTTTAATACTAGTTTTTAAACCATGATTTTTAGTTTTGACCCCTCCTGCAGCCCCTTTATAATAATACATTTTGTCCCTTCCAATCACCTTGTGGTATACACTTACCCCAGTGCTACTCTGCTCTGTTGCCTCCTACCTTTTGCATTCTTTCTTGGAGTCCTGTTCATCTGAGCTCTCACCCACTCTAACTAGCTCAGAGCCCTCTCCTGGGTTCTGAATACACCTCGCATTGAGGCACCGAGGTTTCAGGCTTGCCTTTTTATTACACTTTGACCCTTTAGAATTTTGCTGCACATTGGCCCTTTTTGTTTTTTGCCTTGGGTTTCTCTGCCCTCCACTTTTACTCATCTCCTTTCTGTCTTTTGCTTCTGTCTCCATTTTGTTTCCCTTTGTCTCCCTGCATTGGTTCCCATCCCCCTGCCATATTAGTTTAACTCCTCCCCAATAGCACTCGCAAACACTCCCCCTAGGACATTGGTTCCGGTCCTGCCCAGGTGCAGACCGTCCTGTTTGTACTGGTCCCACCTCCGCCAGAACCGGTTCCAATGCCCCAGGAATTTGAATCCCTCCCTGCTGCACCACTATTCAAGTCACGTATTCATCTGCGCTATCCTGCGATTCCTACTCTGACTAGCACGTGGCACTGGTAGCAATCCCGAGATTACTACTTTTGAGGCCGACTTTTTAATTTAGCTCCTAGCTCTTTAAATTCGTCTTGTAAGCACCATATCTAACTCATTCTTGAATATATCCAATGAACTGGCATCAACAACTCTCTGCGGCAAGGAATTCCACAGGTTAACAACTCTCTGAGTGAAGAAGTTTCTCCTCATCTCAGTCCTAAATGGCCTACCCCTTATCCTATAACTATGTCCCCTGGTTCTTGACTTCCCCAACATCGGGAACATTCTACCCGCATCTAACCTGTCCCGTTTCATCAGAATCTTGTATTTTCCATGAGATCCCCTCTCATCCTTCTAAACTCCAATGTATAAAGGCCCAGTCGATCCAGTCTCTCCTCATATGTCAGTCCAGCCGTTCTGGGAATCAGTCTTGTGAACCTTCACTGCACTCCCTCAATAGAAAGAATGTCCTTCCTCAGATTCGGAGACCAAAACTGAACACAATATTCCAGGTGAGGCCCCACCAAGGCCCTGTACAACTGCAGTAAGACTTCCCTGCTCCAATACTCAAATCCCCTAGCTATGAAGACCAACATACCATTTGCCTTCTTCACCGCCTGCTGTACCTGCATGCCAACTTTCAATGACTGATGAACCATGACACCCAGGTCTCGTTGCACCTCCCCTTTTCCTAATCTGCCGCCATTCAGATAATATTCTGTCTTCGCCCTTTTGCCCCCAAAGTGGATAACCTCACATTTATCCACATTATACTGCATCTGCCATGCATTTGCCCATTCACCTAACCTGTCCAATTCACCTTGCCGCCTCTTAGCATCCCCCTCACAGCTCACACCACCACCCAGTTTAGTGTCATCTGCAAACTTGGAGATATTACACTCAATTCCTTCATCCAGATCATTGATGTATATTGTAAAGAGCTGGGGTCCCAGCACTGAGCCCTGCGGCACTCCACTAATCACTGCCTGCCATTCTGAAAAGGACCCGTTTATCCCAACTCTCTGCTTCCTGTCTGCCAACCAGTTCTCTATCCACGTCAGTAAATTACCCCCAATTCCATGTGCTTTGATTTTGCACACCAATCTCTTGTGTGGGACCTTGTCAAAAGCCTTTTGAAAGTCCAAATACACCATATCCACTGGTTCTCCCTTGTCCACTCTACTAGTTATATCCTCAAAAAATTCCAGAAGATTTGTCAAGCATGATTTCCCCATCATAAATCCATGCTGACTTGGACTGATCCTGTCACTGCTTTCCAAATGCGCTGCTATTTCATCCTTAATAATTGATTCCAACATTTTCCCCATGATGTCAGGCTAACCGGTCTATAATTACCCGCTTTCTCTCTCCCTCCATTTTAAAAAGTGGTGTTGCATTAGCTACCCTCCAGTCCATAGGAACTGATCCAGAATCGATAGACTGTTGGAAAATGACCACCAATGCATCCACTATTTCTAGTGCCATTTCCTTAAATACTCTGGGATGCAGACTATCAGGCCCCGGGGATTTATCAGCCTTCGATCCCATCAATTTCCCTAACATAATTTCCAACCTAATAATGATATCCTTCAGTTCCTCCTTCTCATTCGACCCTCGATCCCCTAATATTTCATTAAGGTTATTTGTGTCTTCCTTCATGAAGACAGAACCAAAGTATTTGCTCAATTGGTCTGCCATTTCTTTGTTCCCCATTATAAATTAACCTGAATCCGACGACAAGGTTTGTCTTCACTAATCTTTTTCTCTTCACATATCTATAGAAGCTTTTGCTGTCAGTTTTTATGTTCCCGGCAAGCTTCTTCTCATACTTTATTTTCCCCCTCTTAATTAAACTCTTTGTCCTCCTCTGCTGAATTCTAAATTTGTCCCAGTCCTCAGGTTTGCTGCTTTTTCTGGCCAATTTATATGCCTCTTCCTTGGATTTAACACTCTCCTTAATTTCCCTTGTTAGCCACGGTTGAGCCACCTTCCCCTTTTATTTTTACCCCAGACAGGGATGTACAATTGCTGAAGTTCATCCATGTGATCTTTAAATGTTTGCCATTGCCTATCCATCGTCAACCCTTTAAGTATCATTCGCCAGTCTATTCTAGCCAATTCACACCTGGACAAGCCAGGACCCCTTATTATCTCTAGTCAAAAGCTGTGTGCTTCACGGGAGCTGGTCCAGTGTCCCAGTGGAAATGCAGGAAGAGATAAAGCCGTTCCAGCAGCGCAAAGATGAAATGTCTGTACAGACAGACTGGCTTCTGTGGGGCAATCGAGTAGTGATCCCCAGAAGGGCAGAGACACCTTCATCAATGACCTCCACAGTACCCACCCAGGCATCGTAATGATGAAAGCGATAGCCAGACCCCACGTGTGGTGGCCCGGTATCGATGCGGACTTAGAGTCCTGCGTTCATAGATGTAATACATGCTCGCAGTTAAGCAATATACCGAGAGAGGCGCCGCTAAGTTCATGAGCTTGGCCCTCCAAACCGTGGTCTAGGGTACATGTCGACTGTGCAAGCCCGATCATGGGTAAAATGTTCTTGTGGTTGTAGACGCGTACTCCAAGTGGATTGAATGTGAGATAATGTCAGCTAGCACGTCCGCTGCCACCACTGAAAGCCTGCGGGCCATGTTTGCCACTCACTGCTTACCCAATGTCCTGGTGAGCGACAACGGGCCATGTTTTACCAGTGCTGAGTTCAAAGAATTCATGACATTAACGGCATCAAACATCAGAACATAAGAACATAAGAATTAGGAACAGGAGTAGGCCATCTAGCCCCTCGAGCCTGCTCTGCCGTTCAACAAGGTCATGGCTGATCTGGCCGTGGACTCAGCTCCACTTACCCACCCGCTCCGCATAACCCTTAATTCCCTTCTTGGTTAAAAATCTATCTATCTGTGATTTGAATACATTCAATGAGCTTGCCTCAACTGCTTCCTTGGGCAGAGAATTCCACAGTGTCACAACCCTCTGGGAGAAGAAATTCCTTCTCAACTCGGTTTTAAATTGGCTCCCCCGTATTTTGAGGCTGTGCCCCCTAGTTCTAGTCTCCCCGACCAGTGGAAACAAGCTCTCTGCCTCGATCTTGTCTATCCCTTTAATTATTTTAAATGTTTCTATAAGATCACCCCTCATCCTTCTAAAATCCAACGAGTAAAGACCCAGTCTACTCAATCTATCATCATAAGGTAACCCCCTCATCTCCAGAATCAGCCTAGTGAATCGTCTCTGTACCCCCTCCAAAGCTAGTATATCCTTCCTTAAGTAAGGTGACCAAAACTGCACGCAGTACTCCAGGTGCGGCCTCACCAGTACCCTGTGCAGTTGCAGCAGGACCTCCCTGCTTTTGTACTCCATCCCTCTCGCAATGAAGGCCAACATTCCATTCGCCTTCCTGATTACCTGCTGCACCTGCAAACTCATTTTTTGGGATTCATGCACAAGGACCACCCCGACCAGTCCTACACGGTCCCGGGCCGGACAATCCATGATAACATCCATCTGGTCCGGGACCTCATCCATTGTTCCCAGGAGGCTGGTCTGTCGGTTGCCTTCCTATCCCTCGACCAAGAGAAGGCGTTCGACAGGGTGGATCACGACTATCTGCTCGGAACTCTGCGCGCTTTCGGGTTCGGGACGCATTTCGTCGCCCGGATCCGACTTTGGTACGCCGCCGCGGAGTGTCTGATTAAGGTTAACGGGTCCTTGACGGCGCCCCTTCGCTTTAGGAGAGGGGTGCGCCAGGGATGCCCCATGTCCGGCCAGTTATATGCCGTCTGCGTGGAGCCTTTCCTGCGCCTCTTGCGGACGAGGTTGACGGGACTGGCTTTGCAAGGGCCGGGCGTGGAGGTCGTCCTCTCGGCTTACGCCGATGACGTGCTCCTCGCGGTAGAGGATCCCACTGACCTGCGGAGGATGTGTGAGTGCCAGGAGATTTACTCGGCCGCGTCCTCCGCCAGGATCAACTGGGAGAAATGTTCCGGACTCCTGGTGGGTCAGTGGCGGGTGGACTCCCTGCCGGAGGAGCTCAGGCCTTTTGCCTGGAGCACGACCCATCTCCTCTATCTGGGAGTCTACCTTAGCCCCGACGAGGGAGCCTGGCCGGCGAACTGGCAGGAGCTGGAGGCCAAGGTCGCCGCTCGCCTAGGGCGCTGGACAGGACTGCTCCGAGTGCTGTCCTACAGGGGTCGAGCGCTAGTCATAAACCAGCTGGTGGCCGCAATGTTGTGGTACCGGCTGGTCACTTTGACCCCTCCCCCTGCGTTTGTCGCCAAGATACAGAAGAAGCTGGTGGACTTCTTCTGGAACAACAGGAAGCACTGGGTCTCTGCCGCGGTCCTGAGTCTCCCGCTTGAGGAGGGCGGTCAGTCGTTGGTGTGCGTCAGCGCCCAGCTCGCGACTTTCCGTCTTCAGACCCTGCAGAGATACCTTTACGTCGAGCCCCCTCCTAGGTGGTGTGCTCTGGCGAGGTATTTCTACCGCCAGCAGCTCGACCTCAATTATGACACGCAGCTCCTGTTTGTGAACTTGGGGGGTGCCAGGACCGCCCTCCGGGAGCTGCCTGTCTTTTACAGGGAACTCATCAGGGTCTGGAACAAAGTCTCCACCAAGCGCAGCTCTCCGCCGGCTGGAGTGGCGGCCGTCCTGCAGGAGCCGCTGCTCGGGAATCCGTACCTCCACGGCCGAGGTTTTATGTGGCGGTCGGAAGAGAGGGCTGTGGCTGGTGAGGTGACCAGGGTCAGGGACCTGCTCGATGGCGGAGGAGCGGGCTGGATGGCGCCAGACACGCTGGCGCGGTGCCTAAATTCTGCCAACGTCCGCCACGCGGCCGATGCCATCGAGTCGCTAAAAACAGCTCTGGGCCCTGACTCCGTTAGGTGCATCGAGGAGGCTCAAGCACGTGGGGAGATCCCGTCCGAACTGACCCCCGTCCGGACGGAATTCCTCATCGGCGCCAAACCCCGGAACCTCCCTCGGGGGCCGGCGCCTCACAACTTGAGCCGCCTCGGGGAAATCCCCTCCGTGCCTTTCAGTTCCGCGCGGAGGGGTTTCCTATACGGGCTGCTCCTGCACACCCTCAACTTTGCCATCCTCGCCGGCCGTCCGGACACGCCATGGCGTACCATCTTGCCGTCCGGAGGAGGCGGGGGTCCCCGATGGAGGGCACTCTACGCAGGGGTCCTCCCACTATTCATCGGGGACTTGGCCTGGAGGGTGGTGCACGGAGCAGTGCCGTGCAATAAATTTTTAAGCCGGTTCACGGACTCCCAGGCCGCCTGCAATTTCTGCGGTCTGGAGGAGTCCGTGTTCCATGTTTTTATTGAGTGCACGAGGTTGCAGCCCCTGTTCCATTATTTGAAGGGGCTGCTCCTGAAATTCTGGCTGCACTTCAGTCCCACTTTCCTGATCTTTGGGCACCCTGTGCGGAGGGGAGCGGGTAGGTCCGAAGGCCTCCTCGTAGGACTGCTCCTGGGCACGGCCAAGGGTGCCATCAGCCGGTCCAGGCAGCGGGCGGTCGAGGGGGTCGTTCAACCTGACTGCCTGCCTCTCTTCCGCTCTTACATCCGGTCCAGGGTGTCCTTGGAGATGGAGCACGCGGTGTCCACCGGTACGCTCGCGGCCTTCCGCGAGAGGTGGGCACCGGAGGGACTGGAGTGCATCATCACGCCCGGCAACCAAATTTTAATTTGATTTTACGTTTTAAAGTTTAATTTGTTTTAATTGCCGGTGCTTTTAGTGTCCCCCTCTCCTTTTATAGGGGGCACTGGAAAAAGGAAAAATTTGATTTTAGTGCCCAAAAAAAAAACCACAAAAAAACCCCAAAAAAACAAAAAAGGGCCTTGTAAATATCTTGTTTGTGTCATCCAGGTCGGGTGGCACGGATACATGTTTTATGTTTTGCAGGTAGACTCTAAAAGAGTTTCATGCACAAGGACCCTTAGGTCCCTCTGCACCGCAGCATGTTGTAATTTCTCCCCATTCAAATAATATTCCCTTTTACTGTTTTTTTTGCCAAGGTGGATGACCTCACATTTTCCGACATTGTATTCCATCTGCCAAACCTTAGCCCATTCGCTTAACCTATCTAAATCTCTTTGCAGCCTCTCTGTGTCCTCTACACAACCCGCTTTCCCACTAATCTTTGTGTTATCTGCAAATTTTGTTTCACTACACTCTGTCCCCTCTTCCAGGTCATCTATGTATATTGGAAACAGTTGTGGTCCCAGCACCTATCCCTGTGGCACACCACTAACCACCGATTGCCAACCTGAAAAGGACCCATTTAGAAACATAGGAACATAGAAAATAGGTGCAGGAGTAGGCCATTCAGCCCTTCTAGCCTGCACCGCCATTCAATGAGTTCATGGCTGAACATGCAACTTCAGTACCCCCTTCCTGCTTTCTCACCATACCCCTTGATCCCCCGAGTAGTAAGGACTTCATCTAACTCCCTTTTGAATACATTTAGTGAATTGGCCTCAACTACTTTCTGTGGTAAAGAATTCCACAGGTTCACCACTCTCTGGGTGAAGAAGTTTCTCCTCATCTCGGTCCTAAATGGCTTATCCCTTATCCTTAGACTGTGACCCCTGGTTCTGGACTTCCCCAACATTGGGAACATTCTTCTTGCATCTAACCTGTCTAAACCTGTCAGAATTTTAAACATTTCTATGAGGTCCCCTCTCATTCTTCTGAACTCCAGTGAATACAAGCCCAGTTGATCCAGTCTTTCTTGATAGGTCAGCCCCACCATCCCAGGAATCAGTCTGGTGAATCTTTGCTGCACTCCCTCAATAGCAAGAATGTCCTTCCTCAAGTTAGGAGACCAAAACTGTACACAATACTCCAGGTGTGGCCTCACCAAGGCCTTGTACAATTGTGGCAACACCTCCCTGCCCCTGTACTCAAATCCCCTCGCTATGAACGCCAACATGCCATTTGCTTTCTTAACCGCCTGCTGTACCTGCATGACAACCTTCAATGTCTGATGTACCATGTCACCCAGGTCTCGTTGCACCTCCCCTTTTCCTAATCTGTCACCATTCAGATAACAGTTTGTCTCTCTGTTTTTACCACCAAGTGGATAACCTCACATTTATCCACATTATACTTCATCTGCCATGCATTTGCCCACTCACCTAACCTATCCAAGTCACTCTGCAGCCTCATAGCATCCTTCTCGCAGCTCACACTGCCACCCAACTTAGTGTCATCCGCAAATTTGGAGATACTACATTTAATCACCTCGTCTAAATCATTAAATGTACAATGTAAACAGCTGGGTCCCCAGCACAGAACCTTGCAGTACCCCACTAGTCACTGCCTGCTATTCTGAAAAGTACCCATTTACTCCTACTCTTTGCTTCCTGTCTGCCAACCAGTTCTCAATCCACGTCAGCACACTACCCCCAATCCCATGTGTTTTAACTTTGCACATTAATCTCTTGTGTGGGACCTTGTCAAAAGCCTTCTGAAAGTCCAAATATACCACATCAACTGGTTCTCCTTTGTCCACTCTACTGGAAACATCCTCAAAAAATTCCAGAAGATTTATCAAGCATGATTTCCTTTTCACAAATCCATGCTGACTTGGACCTATCATGTCACCTTTTTCCAAATGCGCAGCGATGACATCCTTAATAATTGATTCCATCATTTTACCCACTACTGAGGTCAGGCTGACCGGTCTATAATTCCTTGTTTTCTCTCACTCCTTTTTCAAAAAGTGGGGTTACATTGGCTACCCTCCACTCGATAGGAACTGATTCAGAGTCAATGGAATGTTGGAAAATGACTGTCAATGCATCCGCTATTTCCAAGGCCACCTCCTTAAGTACTCTGGGATGCAGTCCATCAGGCCCTGGGGATTTATCGGCCTTCAATCCCATCAATTTCCCCAACAGAATTTCCCGACTAATAAAGATTTCCCTCAGTTCCTCCTCCTTACTAGACCCTCTGACCCCTTTTATATCTGGAAGGTTGTTTGTGTCCTCCTTCGTGTATACCGAACCAAAGCACTTGTTCAATTGGTCTGCCATTTCTTTGTTCCCCGTTATGACTTCCCCTGATTCTGACTGCAGGGGACCTACGTTTGTCTTTACTAACCTTTTTCTCTTTACATATCTATATAAACTTTTGCAATCCGCCTTAATGTTCCCTGCAAGCCCGGCTCTCTGCTTTCTGTTAGTAACCAATTCTCTATCCATCCTAATACATTTCCTCTGACTCCGCATATCTTTATCTTCTGCGGTAACCTTTTGTGTGGCACCTTATCGAATGCCTTTTGGAAATCCAAATAAACCACATCCATCTGTATACCTCCATCCACCAAGCTCATTATATTCAAAGGATTCCAGTAAATTAGTTAAACATGATTTCCCTTTCATGAATCCATGTTGCGTCTGCTTGACTGCACTATTCCTATCTAGATGTCCCGCTATTTCTTCCTTAATGATAGCTTCAAGCATTTTCCCCAATACAGATGTTAAACTAACCGGCCTATAGTTACCTGCCTTTTGTCTGCCCCCTTTTTTAAACAGAGGCATTACATTAGCTGCTTTCCAATCCGATGGTACCTCTTTGTCACATCTGCCCCGTTTAAAGCAGCGTCCAATGGTCAGGCAGAGAGAACAGTGCAAACCTGCAAGCAAGGCTGAAAGAGGGTAACTGGCGGGTCACTGCAGACTCGCCTATCCCGAGTCCTGTTTAGCTACCACACGAGACCCCACTCACTCACTGGGATCCCACCTGCTGAACTGCTCATGAAAAGAGCACTTAAGACAAGGCTCTCGTTAGTTCACCCTGATCTACATGAACAGTTACAGAGCAGGCGGCTTCAATAAAGTGCATACCGTGATAGCGCAAATGTGTCACGCGAGATTGAAATCAATGATCTTGTATTTGTATTAAATTATGGGCAAGGTCCCAAGTGGCTTCCTGGCACTGTCGTGGCCAAAGAGTGGAGCAGGGTGTTTCGGGTCAAACTTTCAAATGGACTCATTCACCGGAAACACTTGGACCAAATCAAACTCAGATTCATGGACTATCCTGAGCAACCCAACTTGGACCCTACCTTTATTGATCCTCCAACATACACACCAATGGCAACCGGCACCACGGTTGAGCACGAAGCAGAACCCATCATCCACAGCAGCCCAGCAGGGCCCAACACACCAGGCAGCCCAGTAAGGCCAGATGCACAGCTGCGTAGCGAGGGCCCAACAAATGATTCAACAACACCAGCTTTCATACCGAGACGATCAACCCGGGCAAGAAGGGCCCCAGATTGACACATATTGTAAATAGTTACACTGTTGACTTTGCAGGGGGAGTGTTGTTAAATATGTAAACTTGTATTTACTCTGTACAGCCACCAGAGGGCTCATCCCCTGGAGTCCCAAGTGATCCCATAATCACTTGGGAGTACAGATATTTAAGGAGGCTTCACAGTTTGGAGACACACTCTGGAGACCTGCAATAAACACTTCGATCACACTTTACTTTGAGTTCACAGTGTTCAGTCTGACTCTTTCTCCATACACAACAGAAACCATGAGGGTAATCTTTGTGTGGTAGAGTTCTTAACGAATACTTTTCATCTGTATTCACAAAGGAAAGGGGCAATGCAGATACTGCAATCGAGGAGGAGTGTAATATTCTGGATGAAATAAATATAGTGAAAGAGGAAGTATTAAGTGGTTTAGCAGCTTTGAAAGTAGATACGTTCCCAGGCCTGGATGAAATGCATCCCAGGCTGTTGAGCGAAGTAAAGGAGGAAATAGCAGAGGCCTTGACCATCATTTTCCAGTCCTCTTTGGATCTGGGCATGGTGCCAGATGATTGGAGGACTGCTAATATAGTACCCTTGCTTAAGCAGGGACAAAGGGATTGGCTGAGTAATTACAGGCCTGTCAGCCTAACCTCAGTGGTCGGAAAATTATTGGGAAAAAATCCTGAAAGACAGGATAAATCTACATTTGGAAAGGCAAGGATTAATTAGGGACAGTCAGCACGGATTTGTTAAGGGTATATTGTGTTTGACTCACCTGATTTAATTTTTTGAGGAGGTAACCAAGAGGGTCGATGAGGGTAGTGCGTACGATGTAATATATATGGAATTTAGCAAGGCTTTTGATAAGGTCCCACATGGTAGACTGATCATGAAGGTTAAAGCCCATGGGATACAGGGCAAAGTGGCAAGTTGGATCCAAACTTGGCTTGGAGGTAATGATTGATGAATGTTTTTGTGACTGGAATGATGTTTCCAGTGGGGTTCCGCAGGGTCCCTTGCTTTTTGTGGTATATATCAATGATTTAGATTTGAACAAAGGGAGCATGATTAAGAAGTTTGCAGACGACACTAAAATTAGTTGTGCGGTTGATAATGAAGAGGAAAGTCATGGGCTGCAGGAGGTTATCAATCTACTGGTCAGGTGGGCAGAGCAGTGGAAAATGGAATTTCATTCAAGAAGTGTGAGGTGATGCACTTTCGGAGGGCTAATAAGCAAAGGGTATAGACATTAAGCGGGTAGGCCACTTAAATAGTGTAGAGGAACAAAGGGACCTTGGAGTGCTTGTCCACAGATCCCTGAAAGTAGCAGGCCAGGTGGATAAGGTGGTTAAGAAGGCATATGAAATGCTTGCCTTTATTGGCCGAGGCATAGAATATAAGAGCAGGGAGGTTATGCTTAAACTGTATAATACTTTGGTGAGGCCACAACTGGAGTACTGCACGCAGTTCTGGTCGTCGTATTATAGGAAAGACGTGATTGCATTAGAGAGGCTGCAGAGGAGATTTAATAGGATTGTGCCTGGAATGGAGAATCTTAGTTATGAGGACAGATTGGATAGGCTGGTTTGTTCTCATTGGAACAGAGGAGGTTGAGAGGAGACCTCATTGAGGTGTACAAAATATTGAGGGGCCTGGACATAGTGGATGGTAAGGGCCTATTTTCATTGGTGGAGGGGGCTATTATGAGGGGTAATAGTTTTAAGGTGGTTGGTGAAAGGTTTAGAGGGGATTTGATGGGGAGCTTCTTTACGCAGAGGGATGTGGGGATCTGGAACTCGCTGCCTTGAAAGTGGTGGATACAGAAACTCTCACCACTTTTAAGAGATGATTAGATGGGCACTTAAAGTGCAGTAACCTGCAGGGTTCTGGACCTAGAGCTGGTAATTGGGATTAGACTGGATGACCTTTTATTGGACGGTGCAGATATAATGGTAAGTACTGCAGGGAACAGAATATGGCCAGGGTGATCTCCTGGACTAGTTTCGATCGCCTGGATGGGTCGGACAGGAATTTTCCCAGATTTTTTCTCCCTAAATTGGCCTGGGTTTTTATCTGGTTTTTGCCTCTCCCAGGAGATCACATGGCTCCGATTGGGGTGGAGTGTAGAATGTTTCAGTGTAAGGGGTGTCGCAGTTGTGTGAGGCAGACCGGTTGGTTGGGTGCTCTTTGCCTTTCTCTCATTGTTCATAGGTTTATATGTAACCTTGAGGGCTGCTGACCAAGGGCCATGTGGCTCTTTGGTGGCTGGCGTGGACATGATGGGCCTTCTGCATTGTAAATTTCTGTGTTTCTATGTTTCTATATAGAGTGGCTAGAAATGTTTTTCACCGCAAATAGTACAGTTGAAGTCCCTGATGATGATAACCTTAACCGGGTAGTGTTAGAAAGACAATGAGCTATTTTCCTAACTGAAGCAGGAGGTATATGAAACCCTGAAAAATATGTTTGTTCCCTCAAGCCAAAGAACACAACACTGACAGAGATTCTAACAAAGCTAGAACAGCACTACAATCCTGAGCTCCTGGTAATTGCTGAAAGTTATCACTTTGGAACACGAGATCAATTCATTGATGAGAGTTTCAGTGAGTACATTGTAGCTTTAAATAAGCTATCCACTCATTGTCATTTCATAAACTTTCAGGACCAAGCATTGCGTGACCGCTTTGTATGTGGGATGAAAAATGAAGCAATCAGAAGGAAGTTATTGACAACCCCTAATTTGACTTTTGATTTAGCTTGTCAGACAGCTATGTCGATGGACATGGCCAACCAATACTCCCGAGAATTTCGTGTCATTTCTAGTCATCAAACAGCCGAGGTGAATCGCCTGCAGGCTAAAAGTAAAGGGCAGTTGGGCCCAATGCCTCAGCAACTGGCCAAGGTAACAGAACATTGAAGTCATGCTATCAGTGCCTGGGACAGCACATTGCTCAAAGCTGTCCATATGTGAAGGCAGAGTGTTTCTGCTGCAAGAAAACTGGGCATCTTGTGAAGGCGTGCCAACTGAAAAGTAAACTGACTTTCAATACTAGAAGTAGAAATCCCCAGACACTACATAGCATTGCAGAGAAGCAATGGGATGAGGAGGTTCTGGAGATACACGTCATCAGAAGCACGATTCATGAAGTATCGTCATCCAAGTAGACATTGCAGGAACCAGGATACCCATGGAAATCAACACTGGTATCCATGTGTGTAGTACCGGACCGCTATATCTCCACAAGTTGTGTGATTTGCGACTGGAGAAATCGAAGATAGAGCTGCGAGGCTACTCAGAAGAGCAAATCCCTGTTGTAGAAAGTATGACCACACCGGTGAAATACAAGGATCAATTTTAGAGCTTACCTCTCATAGTAATG
The DNA here is from genome assembly GCF_044704955.1 of Pristiophorus japonicus. NCBI lineage: Eukaryota > Metazoa > Chordata > Chondrichthyes > Pristiophoridae > Pristiophorus > Pristiophorus japonicus. The sequence goes on along the minus strand of NC_091978.1, from coordinate 24,720,378 downwards.
ACAGGACACAAACTTACCTTGATCGGTAGAAATTGGTTGGGATCACTTAAGCTGGATTGGAATGAGATTTTTCATAGAACATAGAAACATAGAAACATAGAAAATAGGTGCAGGAGTAGGCCATTCGGCTCTTCGAGCCTGCACCGCCATTCAATGAGTTCATGGCTGAACATGCAACTTCAGTACCCCATTCCTGCTTTCACGCCATACCCCTTGATCCCCCTAGTAGTAAGGACTACATCTAACTCCTTTTTCAATATATTTAGTGAATTGGCCTCAACAACTTTCTGTGGTAGAGAATTCCACAGGTTCACCACTCTCTGGGTGAAGAAGTTTCTCCTCATCTCAGTCCTAAATGGCTTACTCCTTGTCCTTAGACTGTGAACCCTGGTTCTGGACTTCCCCCAACATTGGGAACATTCTTCCTGCATCTAACCTGTCTAAACCCGTCAGAATTTTAAACGTTTCTATGAGATCCCCTCTCATTCTTCTGAACTCCAGTGAATACAAGCCCAGTTGATCCAGTCTTTCTTGATATGTCAGTCCCGCCATCCCGGGAGTCAGTCTGGTGAACCTTCGCTGCACTCCCTCAATAGCAAGAATGTCCTTCCTCAAGTTAGGAGACCAAAACTGTACACAATACTCCAGGTGTGGCCTCACCAAGGCCCTGTACAACTGTAGTAACACTTCCCTGCCCCTGTACTCAAATACCCTCGATATGAAGGCCAACATGCCATTTGCTTTCTTAACCGCCTGCTGTACCTGCATGCCAACCTTCAATGACTGATGTACCATGACACCCAGGTCTCGTTGCACCTCCCCTTTTCCTAATCTGTCACCATTCAGATAACAGTCTGTCTCCCTGTTTTTACCACCAAAGTGGATAACCTCACATTTATCCACATTATACTTCATCTGCCATGCATTTGCCCACTCGTGTGGAAACAAAATTTGCATCGAAAGATGATGTCATCAAGCAGTATCTGAAGGTATTCCGTGAAACAGGTAGACCAAACCAAGACTTCAAGGCAAGTGTAAGAGTGCAGAAGGACACAAGATCAGTTTACTGAAACCCATGTCCCGTACCATACGTACTCAAGGAGAAAGTTGAGCAAGAACTCAAAAGGCTAGAAACTGAGAACATTATCGCAAAGGTAGATCTACATAATGCTGAGCACAATAATGCTGATGCTATGTCCAGGTTGCCATCACCATCACAAGTTACACCCAATAGGGAAGAATTGTTCTATTTTTCATATATTGATGAACTGCCAGTCATAGCTGAAGAGATTGGTAGAGCAACATGACCCAGTTATGTAAAAGGTGTATAATTACATAGAAAATGGCTGGCCAAACCAGGTATCAGAGGAAGATATTTATCCATACTTCGTTCGTAGGCATGAATTGTCAGTGGATAAAGATTATATCATGTGGGGTGCAAGATTAGTTATCTCAGATAAGTTCAGGTCCAAATTATTAGGAGATCTTCATGACCAGCACCTAAGAATGTGCTTCTTCACCAAAAGTTTTGCACGGATTTACTTATGGTGGTCAGGTTTAGATAAAGATATAGAGTACATCGTCAGTCAGTGTACAACATGTCAATCGGTGAGCAAGAAACCACCATCAGTACCATTACAGCCATGGAAATGGCTTCCCAGGGTATGGCAAAGCTTACATGTATTTTGCTCATTATGATAGTTAGTCATTCGAAATGGGTAGAGGTGTTTCCGATGTGAAAAATAACAACAAGAAAACACTAGACAATTTGCGAAGATTGTTTTCTTCATATGGCCTCCCAGAAGAAATTGTGCCTGATAATGGAGCACAATTTTGTTCAGAAGAATTTGCACAGTTCATGAGCAGAAACATTGTGAAACATACCAAAGCTCCACCGTACCACCCTGCTTCAAATGGTGTAGCAGAGCACACTGTACAAATTGTAAAACGTGCCCTCATTAAGCAAATGTTGGATCCAAATCCAAAGAAATGGCAGTTGTCATTGAACAACAAACTGGCAAACTTTCTGAATACTTATAACACTTCTCATACTACTACTACTGGTAGAACACCAGCAGAGTTGTTTCTCAAAAAGCCACGAACCAGGTTCTTGTTGTTAAAGCCAAACTTGGCACAATGAAGTTAGAAAGATAGTCATGATAGAGGTAGAGTAAGAAAGAGAAATGTAAAATTAAATCAGAAAGTTAGAGTGAAGAACCATCACCATAAATGGTTAAAGTGATTACCGATAAGATAAGATCATCTCTCATTCTTCTGAATTCCAATGAGTAGAGACTCAACCTATTCAACCTTTCCTCATAAGTCAAACCCCTCATCTCCAGAATCAACCTAGTGAACCTTCTCTGAACTGCCTCCAAAGCAAGTATATGGAAACCAAAACTGTACGCAGTATTCCAGGTATGGCCTTACCAATACTCTATATAGCTGTAGCAAGACTTCCCTGCTTTTGTACTCCATCCCCTTTGCAATAAAGGCCAAGATACCATTGGCCTTCCTGCTCACTTGCTGTACCTGCACACTAACCTTTTGTGTTTCATGCACAAGTATCCTCAGGTCCTGCTGTACTGCAGCACTTTGCAATTTTTCTCCATTTAAATAATAACTTGCTCTTCGATTTTTTTTCTATCAATTACGTTACAGCTGAGGGCTGGACGGCCATGTGAGCAACATCAACCATCCCTTGAGCTCTCGGAAAGCCAGTGGAATAGGGCAACTGTGTCAGGATAGTGTTTCTGGTCAGTGGAAAAAGAAATGAAAGTGCTGGCCCACGTTAATAAGGGATCAGTCACCTATTTGAAGCATGTATGTTCAGTACATTGACTGCAATTTCTCATGCCCTCTGTCAAAGCATGGAAGGAGTTGGAAGTGTGAGGACTGTTAGTTATCTTGCCATCTCAATAGAATCATAGGGGGGAATAATTCTCTTCCTTGGGGCAGAGTTCAGTCCCCACCTCTGAAACCGCCTCAGCCCCAAACCTATACTCCTGGGTCAGGGCTTAAGTGGAAACCTGCCAGTGCAAAGGTGGGGAATGCCAACGGTGATGCAGCAGGAACACTTGAACATAAGAACCATAAGAAATAGGAGCAGGAGTAGGCCATTTGGCCCCTTAAGCCTGCTCTGCATTAATGAAGGACAACAACAAAAACCTGCATTTATATGGCACCTAGAACATAGTAAAACATTCCAAGGCGCTTCACAAGAGTATTATAAAATAGAATTTGACATCGTGCCACATAAGGAGAAATTAGAGTGGATGACCAAAAGCTTGGTCAAAGAAGTAGGTTTTAAGGAGCATCTTAAAGAAGGAAAGAGAGATAGAGAGGCAGAAGGCATTCCAGAGCTTAGGACCCAGGCAGCAGAAGGCACGGCCACCAATGGCGAAGTGATTATAATCATGGACACTCAAGAGGGCAGAAGTAGATGAGTGCAGATATCTCGGGGGGTTGTGGAGCTGGAGGAGATTACAGAGATAGGGGGGGGGTGAATTTTAAAATTGAGGCGTTGCTTAACCAGGAGACAATGTAGGTCAGTGAGCACAGAGGTGATGGGTGAGCAGGACTTGGTGCGAGTTAGGACATGGGCAGCGGAATTTTTGATGACCTCAAGTGTTTCGGAGGATAGATCGTGGGAGGCCAGCCAAGCATGCGTTGGAATAGTCATGTCTAGAGGACGGATGAGAGTTTCAGCAGCAGATGAGCTGAGGCAGGGTGGAGTTGGACAATGTTCTGGGGGAAAACTGGAGAAAGATGCGAGTTCCAGGTTAGGGCAGAGGGGAACCTCAGGGGAAGTTGGTCCGGTGGGCTAAAGGAAGGAAAGGATGTGGCAGGGGCAGCTGATTGGATGGTCTCAATCTATGAGCTCATCGCACTTGTTGGAGGTGAGTGTGGTGGAGACAGGACAGAGGGGTTTAAGAAGACGCTTAGCAGTAGAGGATAATAGCCGGATATTATCTTTGTATTCCAGAATGATCCTGGAATAGTGAGCAGTTTTGGCAGACAAGAGTAGGACCCAATAATGCTTTATGTGGTCCAGCCAGACCGGGCGGTGAATGGCGAAACCAGTTGTCCACCATATCCATTCAAGTCTGCGCGCCTTGGACTTGAGGGAGCAAAGACGAGGGCCGTACCAGGGGGAATGGCCAGAGTGGGAGAGAATAATGGGTTTAATAGGGACTAGCGCATCAAAAGTGGTAGTGAGGGTGTGGTTGAGCAGATAGGTCACTGCAGAGATGTCATGGTGAATGGAGGGCCAAAGGCTGAACAGTTTGGAATTGATAAGAACATAAGAACATAAGAAATAGAAGCAGGAGTAGGCCATATGGTCCCTTGAGCCTGCTCCGCCATGCAGGTACAGCAGACGGTGAAGAAGGCAGATGGCATGTTGGTATTCATAGTGAGAGGATTTGAGTATATCAGCAGGGAGGTCTTACTGCAGTTGTAAAGGGCCTTGGTGAGGCCACAACTTGAATATTTTGGTCTCCTAATTTGAGGAAGGACATTCTTGCTATTGAGGGAGTGCAGCGAAGGTTCACCAGACTGATTCCGGGATGGCAGGGCTGACATATGAAGAAAGACTGGATCGATTGAGAGGGGATCTCATAGAAACATATAAAATTCTGACGGGATTGGACAGGTTAGATGCAGGAAGAATGTTCCCAATGTTCGAGAAGTCCTGAACCAGGCATCACAGTCTAAGGATAAGGGGTAAGCCATTTAGGACCGAGATGAGGAGAAACTTCTTTACTCAGAGAATTGTGAACCTGTGGAATTCTCTCCCACAAAAAGTTGTTGAGGCCAGTTCATTAGATATATTCAAAATGGAGTTAGATGTGGCCCTTATGGCTAAAGAGATCAAGGGGTATGGAAAGAAAGCAGGAATGGGGTACTGAAGTTGCATGATCAACCATGATCATATTGAATGGTGGTGCAGGCTCGAAGGGCCGGATGACCTACTCCTGCACCTATTTTCTATGTTTCTATGGCTGATCTGATCATGGACTCAGTTCCACTTCCCTGCCTGCTCCCCATAACCCCTTATCGTTTAAGAAAAATTGTCTATTTCTGTCTTAAATTTATTCAATGTCCCAGCTTCCACAGCTCTCTGAGGCAGCGAATTCCACAGATTTACAACCCTCTGGGAGAAGAAATTTCTCCTTATCTCAGTTCTAAATGGGCGACCGCTTATCCTAAGATTATGCCCTCTAGATCTAGTCTCCCCCACCAGTGGAAACATCCTCTCTGCATCCACCTTGTCAAGCCCCTTCATAATCTTATACGTTTCGATAAGATCATCTCTCATTCTTCTGAATTCCAATGAGTAGAGGCCCAACCCACTCAACCTTTCCTCATAAGACAACCCACTCATCCCCAGGATTAACCGAGTGAACCATCTCTGAACTGCTTCCACAGCAAGTATATCGTTTCGTAAATATGGAAACCAAAACTGCACGCAGTATTCCAGGTGTGGCCTCACCAATACACTGTACAGCTGTAACACGACTTCCCTGCTTTTATACTCCATCCCCTTTGCAATAAAGGCCAAGATTCCATTGGCCTTCCTGATCACTTGCTGTACCTGTATACTATCCTTTTGTGTTCCATGCACAAGTACCCCCAGGTCCCACTGTACAACAGCACTTTGCAATCTTTCTCCATTTAAATAATAACTTGCTCTTCGATTTTTTTCTGCCAAAGTGCATGACCTCACATTTTCCAACATTATACTCCATCTGCCAAATTCTTGCCCACTCACTTAGCCTGTCTATGTCTTCCTGCAGCCTCTTTTTTCCTCCTCACATATTACCCTTCCTCCCATCTTTGCATCGTCAGCAAACTTGGCTACGTTACACTCCGTCCATTCTTCCAAGTCGTTGATATAGATTGTAAATAGTTGGGGTCCCAGCACTGATCCCTGCGGCACCCCACTCGTTACTGATTGCCAACCAGAGAATGAACCATTTATCCCGATTCTCTGTTTTCTGTTTGTCAGCCAATCTTCTATCCATGCTAATATATTACCCCCAACCCCGTGAACTTTTATCTTGTGTAGTAACCTTTGTGTCGCACCTTGTTAAATGCCTTCTGGAAGTCCAAATACACCACATCCACTGGTTCCCCTTTATCCACTCTGTTTGTTACATCCTCAAAGAATTCCAGCAAATTTGCCAAACATGACTTCCCCTTCATAAATCCATGCTGACTTTCCCTGACCAAATTTTGCTTTTCCAAATGTCCTGTTACTGCTTCTTTAATAATGGATTCCAACATTTTCCCAAACACAGATGTTAGACTAACTGGTCGATAGATTCCTGCTATTTGTCTGCCTCCTTTTTTGAATAGGGGCATTACATTTGCAGTTTTACAATCTGCTGGGACCTCCCCAGCATCCAGGGAATTTTGGTAAATTACAATCAATGCAGTTGTAGGAGAGTTTGGAGAGAGTTTTTTTCCCCCCAGGGGCCGACACAGAAGGAAGTAGAGTTGGGTGGGGGAAGGGGGATGTGAGTGGAGAGAGATACAAGGAAATGGTCAGAGATGGCCGTATCTGCAATTGACACGGTGGGAATAGCAACGCCACAAGAGATGGCACAGTGAAGGGGGTGGTCATGAATATGGGCTGGGGAATCCACATGGAAGGACAAATTATGAGAGGATAGGCAGGTAGTGAGCTCAGAAGAAAGAGAGCATGATGAATTGAGATGGAGGTTGAAATCACCGAGGACGAGAAGTCAGAGGGTCAGGGAGGGATAGAGAGAAAAGAAAAAGCGGGAGAAAGAAGTGGAATAGAAGTGAATGGCTCGGGTCTGAAGCAGCAGCCAAAAGGCGCACACAAATGGACACAGGGAAAAACTCAAGTTACATAGGTCTGGTAATGTAGTAATTATAGGGATGTATATTTCCTGGTCATAACAGGGAATAGGTTGGTGACAATAGTGAAGAGTAAAGAGTTAAAGTTGGAGGCGCCATGGAGAGCAAAAGTTGACATCGGTGGGATGGAATCGGCTTGGCCATCAACGAACTGTTGTCCAAGTTCGGAGACAGTAGTATGGGGCGAGAGAAGTCCAGAAACTAATCGAAGGGTGGAAAATTGAAGGATGGAGGTTATTGCCGTGGTAACGAGAGTCGGTTTCAGTGCAGGAGGATGGTGCTGAGGTTCCCGCGAAGTTGGAGGTCACCATAGACCAGAGGCAGCGGAGAAAATGTAAAACCACACAAGCCAGTGGCCAACAAAGCAGCAAAACCAAGAGAATGAGTCACCCAACTCAGCAGACAGACAGCAGCCAAGCAGCAGTGACCAACAGGACTGAAAAACTAATCGAGCGGGTCACCCAGCTCAGCACAGAAACAGCCACAGTGAGGAAGATCATTCTTTGTTTTAGCAGCAGATTTTTGACACAGCAAATGAAAAGATTTTCCCTCTCGAATTTTACAGCGCAAAAGGAGGCCAATGCCTGTGCTGGCTCTCTCAAAGTATCATCGACTCATGCTGAATGGAAGGAGGCCATTTGGCCCATCATGACTCTTTGAAAGAGCTGTCCAATTAATCCCATTCCCCTGCCCTTTCCCCATAGCCCTGCAAGAGGTATCTAATTGTTACCCTGCCCTTTGTTTTTGGCCTATCCATTTCCTTGATAAAAACCACAGAACCACAGAACATGACGGAGCTGCGGTTGTTTCTAGGTCTCCTGAACTACTTTGCTAACTTAGGTCTTAGCAAACTAGAACCACTGCACTCTTTACTGCATAAAGGAGATGAATGGGTATGGGGTAAAAGCCAAGAAAATGCCTTTGTAAAAGCGAGAAAATTGTTTATGCTCAAACAAATTGCTTGTTTTGCATGATACATGTAAGCGTTTGGTACCAGCATGTGATGCGTCGTCATACGGTGTCGGGTGTGTATTGCAACAAGCTAATGAATTTGGGAAATTGCAACTGGTTGCTTATGCATCCAGAAGTCTATCTAAGGCTGAGAGGGCCTACAGCATGATCGAAAAAGAAGCATTAGCTTGTGTTTATGGGGTAAAGAAAATGCATCAAATCTGTTTGGACTCAAATTTGAATTGGAAACCGACCATAAGCCACTTTTCTGAAAGTAAGGGGATAAATACGAATGCATCGGCCTGCATCCCGAGATGGGCGCTCATGTTGTCCGCATACAACTACGCCATCCGTCACAGGCCAGGCACAGAAAACTGTGCCGATGCTCTCAGTAGGCTGCCATTGCCCACCACAGGGTTGGAGATGGCACAGCCCGCAGATTTAGTTATGGTAATGGAAGCATTCGAGAGTGAGCAATTACCTGTTACCAATGGACAGATTAGAACTTGGACGAGCCAGAACCCATTACTGTCTGAGTAAAAAATGTTGTGCTCCACGGTAGTTAGTCTAGTGTCCCATTAGAAATGCAGGAAGAAATAAAGCCATACCAACAGCGCAAAGATGAAATGTCTATACAGCAGACTGCCTTCTGTGGGGTAATCAGGTAGTGGTGCCAAAAAAGGGCAGGGACACTTTCATTGGTGACCTCCACAGTACCCACCCAGGCATCGTAATGATGAAAGCGATAGCCAGATCCCACGTGTGGTGGTCCGGTATCGATGCGGACTTAGAGTCCTGTGTGCACAAATGTAACACATGTTCACAGTTAAGCAATGCACCCAGAGAAGCGCCACTAAGTTTACAGTCTTGGCCCTCCAAACCCTGGTCTAGGGTCCATGTCGACTGTGCAGGCCCGTTCTTGAGAAAAATGTTTGTTCCCAGTGGTTGTAGATGCGTACACCAAATGAATTGAATCTTAGATAATGTCGGCAAGCACATCCGCTGCCACCATTGAAAGCCTGCAGGCCATGCTTGCCATGCACGACCTGCCTGACATCCTTGTGAGTGACAATGGGCCGTGCTTCACCAGTGCTGAGTTCAAAGAGTTCATGACCCGTAATGGGATCAAACATGTCACATCTGCCCCGTTTAAACCAGCGTCCAATGGTCAGGTAGAGAGAGCAGTGCAAACAATCAAGCAGAGCTTGAAAAGGGTAATTGAAGGCTCACTGCAGACTCGCCTATCCTGAATCCTGCTTAGTTACCGCACAAGACCCTACTCGCTCACTGGGGATCCCCCCCCCGCTGAACTGCTCATGAATAGGGCACTTAAGACAAGGCTCTCGTTAGTCCACCCTGATCTACACAAACAGGTAGAGAGCAGGCGGCTTCAACAAAGTACATATCATGATCGTGCAAATGTGTCATGTGAAATCGAGATTAATGATTCTGTAATTGTGTTGAACTATGGACAAAGTCCCAAGTGGCTTCCCGGCACCATCGTGGCCAAAGAGGGGAGTAGGGTGTTCCTGGTCAAACTCTCAAATGGACTCACCTACAGGAAACACTTGGACCAAACCCAACTCAGACTCACGGACTATCCAGAGCAATCAACAATAGACTCTACCTTTTTTGACCCTCCAACACACACACCAGTGGCAACCGACCCAGCGGTTGACCACGAAGCAGAAGCCATCACCTGCAACAGCCCAGCAGGATTCACCACACCAGGCAGCCCAGCAAGGCCAGCTGCACAGCAGCTCAGCAAGGGCCCAACAAACGACTCACCAAAACCAGCATTTGCACCGAGACGATCAACCAGGGAAAGGAAGGCCCCAGATCGACTCACATTGTAAATAGTTACACGATTGACTTTGGGGGGGAGTGTTGTTACCTATGCAAACCTGTAAATACCTTGTTTAACCACCGGAGGGCTCATTCGCTGGAGTCCTAAGGGATCCCACAATCCCTTGGGAGCAGGTATACATAAGGAGGCCTCACAGGCTGGAGAGGCACTCTGGAGACCTGTAATAAAGGACTACGGTCACACCTTACTTTGAGCTCACAGTATCTGGTCAGATTCTCTATTCAATACATAACAGTTATAGCTTCTATTCCCACTGCTGTTTCTGGTAAGGCATTCATCTCTGTTTGAAATGGGCGGCCCCTTATTCTAAGATCGTGCCCTCGAGTTCTAGTCTCCCACATCCTCTCTGCATCCACCTTCTCAAGCCTCCTCATAATCGTATACGTTTTGATAAGATCACCTCTCATTATTCTGAATTCCAATGAGTAGAGGCCTAACCTACTCAATCTTTCCTCATAAGTCAACCCCCTCATCCCTGGAATCAACCTAGTGAACCTTCTCTGAACTGCCTCCAAAGCAAGTATATCCTTTCGTAAATACGGAAACCAAAACTGCACGCAGTATTCCAGGTGTGGCCTCACCAACATGTTGTTGCTGTAGCAAGACTTCCCTGTTTTTATACTCCATCCCCTTTGCAAGAGGCCAGAATTAGAGGAGCGCAGAGATCTTGGAAAGTTGTGGGGCTGGACAAGGTTACAGAGATAGGGAGGGGCGAGTCCACTGAGGAATCTGAAAACAAGGAGGAGAATTTTAAAATCAAGGCGTTGCTGGACCGGGAGCCAATGTAGTTCAGTGAGCACAGGGGCAATGGATGAACAGGACTTAGTGCGAGTTAGGACACAGGTGGTAGAGTTTTGGATGAGCTGAAGTTTATGGAAGGTGGAAGATGGGAGGCCGGCCTGGAAGCGTTGGGAGTAATTAAAGCATGGGTGAGCGTTTCAGCAGAAAATGGGCTGAGGTGGGGGGGGGAGATGGGCGATATTAAGGAGATGGAAGTAGGCGACCTTAGTAGTGCCTGTTTTACAGGAGTGGGAGGAGTGCATCACATCTGCGATACATAAGAACTACCATTAGTGATAATGAGCAATAAATTGCCCATCGCAAGGTTTACATGAAGATTAACCCAACAACCTCAGTGCCTCCGTGCCAATATCAGGCCAAATACTGGGTGAGCGCTACATCACACTGCCCACATCGATGGCTTCTATCGCACATTTTCCAGCCAGCTGACAACCACTGCAGTTTCGAGGCTTTAATTAAAATTTGAAGAAAGAAATCGCCTGAGTGTTCGTAGCTGAAAAGTGATTGCTCGGCAGATTTTTCCTGTATCCAGTGAAGGGAAGGGTTGCACAAGAACATATTGATTGCTAGATCACTAATCCTGAGAACATGAGTTCAAATCCCACCCTGGCAGATTGACTTTAAAATGTGAATTCAGTTTTTTAAAAATAAAATCCGGGAATAAAAAGCTGGAATCAGTAAAAGTGACCTTGAAGCTGTTGGATTGTCCTACAAACTCCATCTGGTTCACAGATGTCCATTGGGAAATCCACCACCCTTACCCGGTCTGGCCTATACAGGACTCCAGTCCCGTGCCAGTGAGATCGACTCTTAACTGCCCTCTGAAGTGGCCTAGCAAGCCAATCATTTGTTCTGGGCATCTAGGGATGGGCACTAAATGCTAATCTTGCCAGTGGCACCGATACCCCAAGTGACATGAGATCAGTCTCTCCACACATTGGGACATTGTGAAAAGGTCTCTGGTGATGACGATGCCATTTTTACCATTTGTGGTTGTTAATTGTTTGAAGTCTTAATAAAAGCCACAACAATATAGACCTTCATTTGTATAGCGCCTTTCACGACCACCGGACGCCGCAAAGCGCTTTACAGCCAATGAAGTACTTTTGAAGTGTAGTCACTGTTGTAATGTAGGAAACAGGCAGCCAATTTGTGCACACAGCAAGCTCCCACAAACAGCAATGTGATAATGACCAGATAATCTGTTTTTGTTATGTTGATTGAGGGATAAATATTGGCCAGTACACCGGGGATAACTCTCTTGCTCTTCTCCGAAATAGTGCCATGGGATCTTTTACGTCCACCTGAAAGGGAAGCCTACGGTTCAACATCTCATCCAAAAGACAGCACCATTATCCAACAATGCAGCGCTCCCTCAGCACTGAACAGGAGTGTCAGTCTAGATTTTTGCTTTCAAGTCACTGGAGTGGGACTTGAACCCACAGGCTCAGAGGTGGAGATGTTACCCACTGAGCCACAGCTGACACCTAACTGAATAAGAGGTGCAAAACTACTATATTTAGTAAACTTTAGTCAATGCAGTGTTGCTTGATAGTTGATAGTCAGATAAATAAGATATATATCAACATGGTCGACAGAATCGATTTTCAAACGTGAGAGGATCACAGGGAGCTCACAAGATCCTTTGAATTGTCTCAATCCTTCATCACATTTTGTACTTGTTGACTGACCAGCACAATGGGCTCAAGTTTTGGCCTGAGCTGCTCCTATTTTTTTGGAGCAACTAATTTAGAATGGAATATCTTAGAAATTGCAATTCACGGCATTTAGTTTGCTCCAATTCTAGTGAGTTAGAATAGTTTTGATTTAGAATTTTTTTTTTTAAAAAGGGGTGTTACCAGCCACTTACGCCTGTTTTGCAAGTTCAGGCAGAAAACTTACTCCAAACTAACTTAGAATGGAGTAAGTGTAGATTTTTGTGCGCTCAGAAAAACCTTGCCTACACTTAGAAATCAGGCGTAGGGAACGAGAGATTGGGGGGGGCAAGGGGGGGTTTACAAACATTAAACACTTCACTTTTACAAATAAAGAGCCATCATCAATAATAAATGATAAATAAATCAATAAATCAACCAATAAATCAATCAAAAAAAAATGAAATAAAAAAAATAAAAAATCAATTAAAAAAATTGAAAAATAAAAAAAATAATTAAAAAAATCAATCAATATATAAAAAATTAATAGTTTCTACTCACCTGCTGCAGCACCGGGAGCCCTTCAACAGCGTTCAGGGACGGGACCTCCCCCCCCCAGGAGATGCCGGTCGGGCGGGCCCCGCCACTGACACCAAGGACTTCAGGTGGGGCCCGCTCCCAGCAGACAACGGACCACCACCCAGGACTTCGGGCGGGCCCCGCCACCGACGAGAGGTTCAGGCGGGACCTGCCTCCAGGAGATGCCGGGCGGGCCGCCGTGGAAGAGGTAAGTACTGTCAGGCCACTCGGCCCGGGATAAGGACAACGTCCCTTCGGCCAGGGATAGGGTCATCGCCCGGAGACAGGATGCGCTGGGAGGGCCAGGGGCTACTGCGCACTCGCGCAGCTACCGGCACTGTTTTTGGCGCAGGACAGTAGCTCCGCCCCCAGCAGCTCCTGCTGCGCCGCGCCGAGCTGGGAAACGGGTCTACAGATATCGGAGAATCGCGAGGTAAGTATTTGGCGATTTTTCAGTTCTACGAATTAGGGCGGGCTTCTCCAATGTGCGCCGATCTAGCGGAGGTCCGAAACTTGAGCCCAGTATTTTTATTGTTGTTAGCCGAGAAAGAAATAACATTTTTTGCAATAATAGATTTCTTTGGGACTGCCTTTCAGATCTTGGGATTCCCGAGAGTGTGTCAATGTCTCCAAGGGCTTCCCTGGAATGTGTTAACATTTTTCAGAGGATGACTGGGAGCGGAGGAAGGTCGCAGTATTTGAAGAGGGTTGCCAGTTGTGTGTCAGTATTTGGGGGGGGGAACAGTGAGATGTGTCAGTATTTGCAGGGGGGGTGACTGGGAGTGTGTCAGTATTTGCAGGGCGGAGGACTGGGAGTGTGTCAGTATTTGCAGCAGGGGGGGGACTGGGAGTGTGTCAGTATTTGCAGGGTGGGGGGATTGGGAGTGTGTCAGTATTTGCAATGGGGGGACTGGGAGTGTGTCAGTATTTGCAGGGGGTGTGACTGGGAGTGTGTCAGTATTTGCAGTGGGGGGACTGGGAGTGTGTCAGTCTTTGCGGGGGTGAGGGGACTGGGACTTGTCATGTATTTAACCATCTTGCAATGACATTGTCATGTAACTGTAACTCATGCACACTGTACCTGTACCATAGAAATGCATACCCTGACCACAGGGGGTGAACTTGCAGGAGACACTCCGCACCTAGGTTTCCAGGTATAAAAGGGGAGGTCCCATCCAGGGTCAGCACTCCTTGGTCCTGGCAATAAGGTGAAGGTCACAGAGTGACCGTGTCTGATATATCCATGCCTCATGTGAGTTTGTAGTAAGGTGCAGGGACACTACATTTGGCGACGAGAAACGGGAATCACCGAACCACGAGGATGGCCACTGGTGGCACAGAGGAACGTTTCTGTGTGGGTGAGGACTGGGACGACTTCGTGGAAAGACTCCAGCAGAGCTTTGTCACAAAGGACTGGCGGGAAGAGACAGCGGCTGACAAGCGGAGGGCGCATCTACTGACCAGCTGTGGTCCACAGACATATGCGCCGATGAAAGACGGGCTCGCACTCCAAAAGTCGGCAGACAAGTCCTTTTAAGAGCTCAGCCAGCTGATCAGTGAGCATCTCAAGCCGGCGAGTAGCGTACACATGGCCCGGCACCGGTTCTACTCTCACCGGCATCGGGAGGGACAAAACGTCTCGGACTTCGTGGCGGAACTGCGGCGCTTGGCCAGTCTCTGTAAGTTCTCCGATGTCTGCAGGGGGGAGATGTTAAAGGACTTTTTCATCGAGGGCATTAATCATGCCGGTATTTTCAGGAAGCTTATAAAGACTAAGGACTTGACTTTAGAAGGGGCGGCATTGATAGCTCAGACCTTTATGGCAGGGGAAGAGGAGACCAAGCTAATTTACGCGGGCAGCCCTGGTCCAAACATGGCGACGTACAAGGGAGTTAACATGGTGAACGCGGCTCAGGACCCCGCAGGCAGGCAAGGGCATTTCGAAACTGCCCAGACAGCAACAGACTCTAGGGTGGGCCTGCAACAGGGACAATGGAAAGGGGATCGGCAATTCACTCCATCTCGAGGAACAATGCGTCCCGCGATGGGACCATTAACACCCACCATCAGAGTGCTTAGAAACAGCCAAATGGGCAGAGAGGAATGCCTGGTAATAGTCCTTTTGTTAACAGCAATCACAATCTCAGCTCATGCTGGAGGTGCGGTGGTAGACACACTGCGAGAAGCTGCAGGTTCCAGCAATATACCTGTAGGATTTGTAATGTCAGTGGACACTTGGCCAGGATGTGCAAAAAGGCAGTAGCGAGGCTAATCTGCGAGACAGAGGAACCAGATGAGGGGTCTGCAATGCAGGATGAGGCCTGGGGTAAAGCCATAGGTGCTGAAGTTCAGTGGGTTCATGTGGCTGACATCCACAGCTCATAGACTAAAACGCCACCCATGAGGATTAAAGTCTTACTGAATGGCATCCCGTTGCACATGGAGTTGGATACGAGAGCTTGCCTGTCACTCATGAGCGCCCAACAATTTGAGAGACTATGGCCACACAGAGCTAGCAGGCCAAAACTGGAACGCATTGACACGCAGCTACGAGTGTACACCAAAGAGATCATCCCAGTGCTAGGCAGTGCAAACTTGGTGGTAACACATAATGGATCACAGAACCGGCTGCCACTCTGGATCGTCCCGGGAAATGGCCCCGCGCTTTTGGGGAGGAGTTGGCTAGCTGAGATGAATTGGAAATGGGGGGATGTGCACGCCATTTCATCTGTGGAGCGAAATTCATCCTCACAGGTCCTGCAAAAATTCGGGTCACTGTTTCAACCTGGTGTCAGAACGTTCAGGGGAACTAAAGCAGTGATACACATCACCCTGGACGCCACAAAGCCAGAACGGTGCCATATGTGATGCGTGAAAAAATTGAATGTGAACTGGACAGGCTGCTCAGAGAGGGCATAATTTTGGCCGTTGAATTCAGCAACTGGGCAAGTCCCATCATTCCCGTCCTCAAAGCAGATGGCTCGGTTAGGATTGTGGCGACTACAAAGCCACCATTAACCGAGTATCGCTGCAAGACCAATACCCGCTTCCGAGAGCGGAGGACCTTTTTGCCACGCTGGCAGGTGGCAAGCTGTTCACGAAGCTGGACCTCACTTCGGCCTACATGACTCAGGAACTGGCTGAAGAATCCAAGCTTCTGACCACCATCACGACGCACAAGGGACTATTCATCTACAACAGGTGTCCGTTTGGCATTCGTTCAGCAGCAGCCATCTTTCAGAGAAACATGGAAAGCTTGCTCAAATCCATTCCTGGAACGATCGTATTCCAAGACGACATTCTCATAACGGGTCGAGACACCGAGGAACACCTCCACAACCTGGAGGAGGTGCTACGCCGATTGGGTCGGGTAGGCTTGCGGCTGAAAAAGGCCCAAGTGTGTGTTTTTGGCCCCAGAGGTCGAGTTTTTGGGCAGGAGGGTGGCCGCACTGAATCAAAAACGGAGGCGATCCGCCGGGCACCCAGGCCCGGCAACACGTCGGAGTTGTGATCATTCCTGGGACTTTTGAACTATTTTGGGAACTTTCTGCCGAACTTAAGCTCATTGTTGGAGCCGTTACACATGCTCCTGCGTAAAGGTGTGAATGGTTTTGGGGGGTCTGTCAAGAACGGGCTTTCAATAAGGCGAGGAACCTGCTGTGTTCCAACAAACTGTTGACCCTTGTAAAAAACTGGTCTTAACATGCGATGCGTCATTCTACGGGGTTGGGTGTGCGTTGCAGCAGGGTAACAATGACGGCTGACTCCAACCGGTGGCTATGCCTCCAGGTCGCTCTCCCAGGCAGAGCGTGGATACAGCATGGTCGAGAAGGAAGCACTCGCGTGTGTTTACGGTGTGAAAAAGATGCACCAGTACCTTTTTGGTAGACAGTTCGAGCTGGAGACGGACCACAAGCCGTTAACATCCTTGTTGTCGGACAGCAAGGCTGTCAACGCCAATGCGTCAGCTCGCATACAGCGCTGGGCCCTCACGCTGGCTGCGTATGACTACACCATACGGCACCAGCCAGGCACCGAAAATTGCACTGACGCGCTCAGCAGGCTCCCACTGGCCACCACCGAGGGGGCGTCGGAGCAGAGCGCTGAGATGGTCATGGCCATTGAGGCTTTTGACACTGCGGGCTCCCCCATCACAGCCCGCCAGATCAAACTCTGGACCAACAGAGACCCCCTCCTATCCATGATAAAGAAATGTGTCCTGACTGGGGACTGGGTGCCCGCAAACAGGGTGTGCCCCGAGGAAGTCAGACCGTTTCAGTGACGGATGGATGTGCTCTCCATCCAAGCCGACTGGCCGCTATGGGGCAGCCGGGTAATCATGCCCCAGAAAGGAAGGGAAGCGTTCATCAGGGAACTCCACAGTGAGCACCCTGGCATCGTGCTAATGAAGGCCATTGCCCGGTCACATGTATGGTGGCCGGGGATTGACTCAGACCTGGAACACTGGGTTCGCAGGTGCATGACGTGTACCCAGCTGGGCAATGCCCCCAGGGAGGCCCCACTCAGCCCGTGGCCCTGGTCCACCAGACTATGGTCATGTATTCACGTAGACTATGCGGGCCTGTTCATGGGGAAAATGTTCCTGATCGTTGTCGATGCATACTCGAGGTGGATCGAGTGCATCATATTGAACTTGTGCACAACATCCATCACTGTGGAGAATCTGCGTACGGTTTTCGCGACCCATGCATTGCAGGATATCCTGGTCAGTGACAATGGCCCGTGTTTCACCAGCCATGAATTCCAGGAGTTTATGTCGGGCAATGGGATCATGCACGTCCGGACAGCGCTGTTCAAGCCGGCTTCCAATGGCCAGGCAGAATGGGCAGTCCAAGTCATAAAACAGAGCATGCTATGCATAGAAGGAGCCTCCCTTCAGTACCGCCTATCGTGCCTCCTGCTGGCCTACAGGTCCTGCCCGCACTCGCTCACGGGAGTCCCGCCAGCGGAACTCCTCATGAAACGCACATTTAAAACTCGGCTGTCCCTCATTCATCCAGTCCTGTCAGACATTGTTGAAGGCAAGCGCCAGTCCCAAAATGAGTGCCATGACCGTAACTCAAAGGGGAGATGTCTAGAAATCGATGACCCTGTATTTGTTCTTAATCACGCTTTGGGAGCCAAGTGGCTTGAGGGTACTATAATTGGCAAAGAAGGGAATAGGGTCATAGTATTTGCAGGGGGGGTGTGACTGAGAGTGTGTCAATATTTGCGGGGGGGGGGGGGGACTGGGAGTGTGTCAGTATTTGCAGGGTGGGGTGGGAGGACTAGGAGTGTGTCAGTATTTGCGGTGGAGGCGGGAGGGGTGGACTAGGAGTGTGTCAGTATTTGCGGGGGAGGACTGAGAGTGTGTCAGTATTTGCGGGGGTGGGGGGACTGGGAGTGTGTCAGTATTTGCGAGGGTGGGGGGAGGGGTGGACTGGGAGTGTGTCAGTATTTGACGGGGGCGGGGGGACTGGGAGTGTGTCAGTATTTGACGGGGGCGGTGGGACTGGGAGTGTGTCAGTATTTGACGGGGGCGGGGGGACTGGGAGTGTGTCAGTATTTGACAGGGGTGGGTGGACTGGGAGTGTGTCAGTATTTGACAGGGGTGGGTGGACTGGGAGTGTGTCAGTATTTGCAGGGGAGGGGGGACTGGGAGTGTGTCACTATTTGACGGGTGCGGGGGACTGGGAGTGTGTCAGTATTTGCAGGGGAGGGGGGACTGGGAGTGTGTCAGTATTTGACGGGGGGGGGTGGACTGGGAGTGTGTCACTATTTGACGGGTGCGGGGGACTGGGAGCGTGTCAGTATTTGCAGGGGAGGGGGGACTGGGAGTGTGTCAGTATTTGAGGGGGGGGGTGGACTGGGAGTGTGTCAGTATTCGACGGGGAGGGGGGAGACTGGGAGTGTGTCAGTATTTGAGGGGGGGGTGGACTGGGAGTGTGTCAGTATTTGACGGGGGCGGGGGACTGGGAGTATGTCAGTATTTGACGGGGTGGGGGGACTGGGAGTGTGTCAGTATTTGACGGGGGCGGGGGGACTGGGAGTGTGTCAGTATTTGACGGGGTGGGGGGACTGGGAGTGTGTCAGTATTTGACGGGGGCGGGGGACTGGGAGCGTGTCAGTATTTGCAGGGGAGGGGGACTGGGAGCGTGTCAGTATTTGCAGGGGAGGGGGGAGACTGAGAGTGTGTCAGTATTTGCAGGGGAGGGGGGAGACTGGGAGTGTGTCAGTATTTGACGGGGGGGGGTGGACTGGGAAAGTGTCAGTATTTAAGGGGGGGGTGGACTGGGAGTATGTCAGTATTTGCGAGGGGAAACTAGGAGTGTGTCAGTATTTGAGGGGGGGGTGGACTGGGAGTGTGTCAGTATTTGAAGGGGGGGGTGGACTGGGAGTGTGTCAGTATTTGACGGGGGCGGGGGACTGGGAGTGTGTCAGTATTTGCAGGGGAGCGGGGGAGACTGTGAGTGTGTCAGTATTTACGAGGGGGGACTAGGAGTGTGTCAGTATTTGACGGGGGGGGGGGGTGGACTGGGAGTGTGTCAGTATTTGACGGGGGGAGGTGGACTGGGAGTGTGTCAGTATTTGACGGGGGCGGGGGACTGGGAGTGTGTCAGTATTTGCAGGGGAGCGGGGGAGACTGTGAGTGTGTCAGTATTTACGAGGGGGGACTAGGAATGTGTCAGTATTTGAGGGGGGGGGACAGGGAGTGTGTCAGTATTTGAGGGGGGGTGGACTGGGAGTGTGTCAGTATTTGCAGGGGAGGGGGGACTGGGAGTGTGTCAGTATTTGACGGGGGAGGGGGGACTGGGAGTGTGTCAGTATTTGAGGGGGGGGGGGACTGGGAGTGTGTCAGTATTTGAGGGGGGGGTGGACTGGGAGTGTGTCAGTATTTGCAGGGGAGGGGGGAGACTGGGAGTGTGTCAGTATTTGAGGGGGGGTGCACTGGGAGTGTGTCAGTATTTGCAGGGGAGGGGGGAGACTGGGAGTGTGTCAGTATTTGACGGGGGGGTGTGGACTTGGAGTGTGTCAGTATTTGACGGGGGAGGGGGGACTGGGAGTATGTCAGTATTTGCAGGGGAGGGGGGACTGGGAGTGTGTTAGTATTTGCAGGGGAGGGCGGACTGGGAGTGTGTCAGTATTTGACGGGGGGGGTGGACTGGGAGTGTGTCAGTATTTGACGGGGGAGGGAGACTGGGAGTGTGTCAGTATTTGCAGGGGAGGGGGGACTGGGAGTGTGTCAGTATTTGACGGGTGAGGGGGACTGGGAGTGTGTCAGTATTTGAGGGGGGGAGTGGACTGGGAGTGTGTCAGTATTTGACGGGGGAGGGGGACTGGGAGTGTGTCAGTATTTGACGGGGGCGGGGGACTGGGAGTGTGTCAGTATTTGACGGGGGAGGGGGGACTGGGAGTGTGTCAGTATTTGACGGGGGCGGGGGACTGGTAGCGTGTCAGTATTTGAGGGGAGGGGGAGACTGGGAGTGTGTCAGTATTTGCAGGGGAGGGGGGAGACTGGGAGTGTGTCAGTATTTGAGGGGGGGGTGGACTGGGAGTGTGTCAGTATTTGACGGGGGAGGGGGGAGACTGGGAGTGTGTCAGTATTTGCGAGGGGGGAGACTGGGAGTGTGTCAGTATTTGACGGGGGGGGGGGAGTGGACTGGGAGTGTGTCAGTATTTGACGAGGGGGGGTTGGACTGGGAGTGTGTCAGTATTTGCAGGGGAGGGGGGACTGGGAGTGTGTCAGTATTTGACGGGGGCGGGGGAGTGGGAGTGTGTCAGTATTTGCAGGGGAAGGGGGAGACTGGGAGTGTGTCAGTATTTGCAGGGGAGGGGGGAGACGGGGAGTGTGTCAGTATTTAAGGGGGGGAGTGGACTGGGAGTCTGTCAGTATTTGCGAGGGGGGAGACTGGGAGTGTGTCAATATTTGCGAGGGTGGACTAGGAGTGTGTCAGTATTTGAGGGGGGGGGGAATGGGAGAGTGTCAGTATTTGAGAGGGGGAGCACTGGGAGTGTGTCAGTATTTGCAAGGGAGGGGGGAGACTGGGAGTGTGTCAGTATTTGCAGGGGAGGGGGGACTGGGAGTGTGTTAGTATTTGCAGGGGAGGGCGGACTGGGAGTGTGTCAGTATTTGACGGGGGGGGGTGGACTGGGAGTGTGTCAGTATTTGACGGGGGAGGGAGACTGGGAGTGTGTCAGTATTTGCAGGGGAGGGGGGACTGGGAGTGTGTCAGTATTTGACGGGTGAGGGGGACTGGGAGTGTGTCAGTATTTGAGGGGGGGAGTGGACTGGGAGTGTGTCAGTATTTGACGGAGGAGGGGGACTGGGAGTGTGTCAGTATTTGACGGGGGCGGGGGACTGGGAGTGTGTCAGTATTTGACGGGGGAGGGGGGACTGGGAGTGTGTCAGTATTTGACGGGGGCGGGGGACTGGTAGCGTGTCAGTATTTGAGGGGAGGAGGAGACTGGGAGTGTGTCAGTATTTGCAGGGGAGGGGGGAGACTGGGAGTGTGTCAGTATTTGAGGGGGGGTGGACTGGGAGTGTGTCAGTATTTGACGGGGGAGGGGGGAGACTGGGAGTGTGTCAGTATTTGCGAGGGGGGAGACTGGGAGTGTGTCAGTATTTGACGGGGGGGGGGAGTGGACTGGGAGTGTGTCAGTATTTGACGAGGGGGGGTTGGACTGGGAGTGTGTCAGTATTTGCAGGGGAGGGGGGACTGGGAGTGTGTCAGTATTTGACGGGGGGGGGGGTGGACTGGGAGTGTGTCAGTATTTGACGGGGGCGGGGGAGTGGGAGTGTGTCAGTATTTGCAGGGGAAGGGGGAGACTGGGAGTGTGTCAGTATTTGCAGGGGAGGGGGGAGACGGGGAGTGTGTCAGTATTTAAGGGGGGGGAGTGGACTGGGAGTATGTCAGTATTTGCGAGGGGGGAGACTGGGAGTGTGTCAATATTTGCGAGGGTGGACTAGGAGTGTGTCAGTATTTGAGGGGGGGGGAATGGGAGAGTGTCAGTATTTGAGAGGGGGGTGCACTGGGAGTGTGTCAGTATTTGCAAGGGAGGGGGGAGACTGGGAGTGTGTCAGTATTTGAGGGGGGGGTGGACTGGGAGTGTGTCAGTATTTGACGGGGGAGGGGGGACTGGGAGTGTGTCAGTATTTGCAGGGGAGGGGGCACTGGGAGTGTGTCAGTATTTGACGGGGGAGGGGGGACTGGGAGTGTGTCAGTATTTGCAGGGGAGGGGGGACTGGGAGCGTGTCAGTATTTGCAGGGGAGGGGGGACTGGGAGTGTGTCAGTATTTGACGGGCGAGGGGGGACTGGGAGTTTGTCAGTATTTGCAGGGGAGGGGGCACTGGAATGTGTCAGTATTTGCAGGGGAGGGGGCACTGGGAGTGTGTCTGTATTTGCAGGGGAGGGGGCACTGGGAGTGTGTCAGTATTTGCAGGGGAAGGGGGACTGGGAGCGTGTCAGTATTTGAGGGGGGTGGACTGGGAGTGTGTCAGTATTTGCAGGGGAGGGGGGAGACTGGGAGTGTGTCAGTATTTGCAGGGGAGGGGGGAGACTGGGAGTGTGTCAGTATTTGACGGGGGCGGGGAACTGGGAGTGTGTCAGTATTTGACGGGGGCGGGGGACTGGGAGTGTGTCAGTATTTGACGGGATCGGGGAACTGGGAGTGTGTCAGTATTTGACGGGAGCGGGGGACTGGGAGTGTGTCAGTATTTGACGGGGGCGGGGGACTGGGAGTGTGTCAGCATTTGACGGGGGCGGGGGACTGGGAGCGTGTCAGTATTTGCAGGGGAGGGCGGACTGGGAGTGTGTCAGTATTTGAGGGGGGGAGTGGACTGGGATTGTGTCAGTATTTGACGGGGGAGGGGGACTGGGAGTGTGTCAGTATTTGATGGGGGCGGGGGACTGGGAGCGTGTCAGTATTTGCAGGGGAGGGGGGAGACTGGGAGTGTGTCAGTATTTGCAGGGGAGGGGAGAGACGGGGAGTGTGTCAGTATTTGCGAGGGGGGACTAGGAATGTGTCAGTATTTGAGAGAGGGGGTGGACTGGGAGTGTGTCAGTATTTGAAGGGGGGGTGGACTGGGAATATGTCAGTATTTGCGAGGGGGGACTAGGAGTGTGTCAGTATTTGAGGGGTGGGACTGGGAGTGTGTCAGTATTTGAAGGGGGGGTGGACTGGGAGTGTGTCAGTATTTGACGGGGGGGTGTGGACTTGGAGTGTGTCAGTATTTGACGGGGGCGGGGGACTGGGAGTGTGTCAGTATTTGCAGGGGAGCGGGGAGACTGGGAGTGTGTCAGTATTTGCGATGGGGGACTAGGAGTGTGTCAGTATTTGAGGGGGGGGACTGGGAGTGTGTCAGTATTTGAAGGGGGTGTGGACTGGGAGTGTGTCAGTATTTGACGGGGGGGGTGTGGACTTGGAGTGTGTCAGTATTTGACGGGGGTGGGGGGACTGGGAGTGTGTCAGTATTTGCAGGGGAGGGGGGAGACTGGGAGTGTGTCAGTATTTGCAGGGGAGGGGGGAGACTGGGAGTGTGTCAGTATTTGCGAGGGGGGAGACTGGGAGAGTGTCAGTATTTGACGGGGCGGGGGGTGGACTGGGAGTGTGTCAGTATTTGCGAGGGGGGACGAGGAGTGTGTCAGTATTTGAGGGGGGTGGTGGACTGGGAGTGTGTCAGTATTTGAAGGGGGGGGTGGACTGGGGATGTGTCAGTATTTGCGAGGGGGGACTGGGAGTGTGTCAGTATTTGACGAGGGGGTGTTGGACTGGGAGTGTGTCAGTATTTGACGGGGGGGGGGTGGACTGGGAGTGTGTCAGTATTTGACGGGGGCGGGGGACTGGGAGTGTGTCAGTATTTGCAGGGGAGGGGGGACTGGCATGTGTCAGTATTTGCAGGGGAGCGGGGAGACGGGGAGTGTGTCAGTATGTGCGAGGGGGGAGACTGGGAGTGTGTCAATATTTGACGGGGGGGTGTGGACTTGGAGTGTGTCAGTATTTGAGGGGGGGTGGACAGGGAGTGTATCAGTATTTGAGGGGGGGGGACAGGGAGCGTGTCAGTATTTGACGGGGGGGTGTGGACTTGGAGTGTGTCAGTATTTGACGGGGGAGGGGGGACTGGGAGCGTGTCAGTATTTGCAGGGGAAGGGGGACTGGGAGTGTGTCAGTATTTGCAGGAGAAGGGGGACTGGGAGCGTGTCAGTATTTGACGGGGAGGGGGGACTGGGAGTGTGTCAGTATTTGACGGGGGACTGGGAGTGCGTCAGTATTTGAGGGGGGGTGGACTGGGAGTGTGTCAGTATTTGCAGGGGAGGGGGGAGACTGGGAGTGTGTCAGTATTTGCAGGGGAGGGGGGAGACTGGGAGTGTGTCAGTATTTGCGGGGGAAGGGGGACTAGGAGTGTGTCAGTATTTGCGAGGGGGGAGACTGGGAGTGTGTCAGTATTTGACGGGGGCGGTGGACTGGGAGTGTGTCAGTATTTGACGGGTGCGGGGGACTGGGAGTGTGTCAGTATTTGCAGGGGAGGGCGGACTGGGAGTGTGTCAGTATTTGACGGGGGCGGGGAACTGGGAGTGTGTCAGTATTTGCAGGGGAGGGGGGACTGGGAGTGTGTCAGTATTTGAGGGGAAGGTGGACTGGGATTGTGTCAGTATTTGACGGGGGAGGGGGACTGGGAGTGTGTCAGTATTTGATGGCGGCGGGGGACTGGGAGCGTGTCAATATTTGCAGGGGAGGGGGGAGACTGGGAGTGTGTCAGTACTTGCAGGGGAGGGGGGAGACGGGGAGTGTGTCAGTATTTGCGAGGGGGGAGACTGGGAGTGTGTCAGTATTTGCGAGGGGGGACTAGGAGTGTGTCAGTATTTGAGAGGGGGGGGTGGACTGGGAGTGTGTCAGTATTTGAAGGGGGGTGGACTGGGAATGTGTCAGTATTTGCGAGGGGGGACTAGGAGTGTGTCAGTATTTGCAGGGGAGGGGGGAGACAGGGAGTGTGTCAGTATTTGCGAGGGGGGAGACTGGGAGTGTGTCAGTATTTGCAGGGGAGGGGGGAGACTGGGAGTGTGTCAGTATTTGCGAGGGGGGACTAGGAGTTTGTCAGTATTTGAGGGGGGGGACTGGGAGTGTGGCAGTATTTGAAGGGGGGGTGGACTGGGAGTGTGTCAGTATTTGACGGGGGGGTGTGGACTTGGAGTGTGTCAGTATTTGACGGGGGAGGGGGGACTGGGATTGTGTCAGTATTTGACGGGGGGGTGTGGACTTGGAGTGTGTCAGTATTTGACGGGGGAGGGGTGACTGGGATTGTGTCAGTATTTGACGGGGGGGTGTGGACTTGGAGTGTGTCAGTATTTGCAGGGGAAGGGGGACTTGGAGCGTGTCAGTATTTGACGAGGAGGGGGGACTGGTAGTGTGTAAGTATTTGACGGGGGACTGGGAGTGTGTCAGTATTTGCAGGGGAGGGGGGAGACTGCGAGTGTGTCAGTATTTGCAGGGGAGGGGGGAGACTGGGAATGTGTCAGTATTTGACGGGGGTGGGTGGACTGGGAGTGTGTCACTATTTGACGGGTGCGGGGGACTGGGAGTATGTCAGTATTTGACGGGGGCGGGGGGACTGGGAATGTGTCAGTATTGGAGGGGGGGGTGGACTGGGATTGTGTCAGTATTTGACGGGGGAGGGGGACTGGGAGTGTGTTAGTATTTGACGGGGGCGGGGGACTGGGAGTGTGTCAGTATTTGCAGGGGAGGGCGGACTGGGAGTGTGTCAGTATTTGACGGGGGGGGGGGGAACTGGGAGTGTGTCAGTATTTGACGGGGGACTGGGGAGACTGGGAGTGTGTCAGTATTTGCAGGGGAGGGCGGACTAGGAGTGTGTCAGTATTTGAGGGGAGGGCGGACTAGGAGTGTGTCAGTATTTGACGGGAGTGTGTCAGTATTTGACGGGGCGGGGGGACTGGGAGCATGTCAGTATTTGCAGGGGAGTGGGGACTGGAGTGTGTTAGTATTTGACGGGGGCGGGGGGGACTGGGAGTGTGTCAGTATTTGACGGGGGCGGGGGACTGGGAGCGTGTCAATATTTGCAGGGGAGGGGGACTGGGAGCGTGTCAGTATTTGAGGGAGGGGGAGATTGGGAGTGTGTCAGTATTTGCAGGGGAGGGGGGAGACTGGGAGTGTGTCAGTATTTGATGGGCGGGTGGACTGGGAGTGTGTCAGTATTTGACGGGGGACTGGGGAGACTGGGAGTGTGTCAGCATTTGCAGGGGAGGGGGAGTCTGCGAGTGTGTCAGTATTTGCAGGGGAGAGGGGAGACTGGGAGTGTGTCAGTATTGCGAGGGGGAGACTGGGAGAGTGTCAGTATTTGACGGGGGGGGGGGTGGACTGGGAATGTGTCAGTATTTAAGTGGGGGGAGTGGACTGGGAGTATGTCAGTATTTGCGAGGGGGGAGACTGGGAGTGTGTCAGTATTTGCGAGGGGGGACTAGGAGTGTGTCAGTATTTGAGGGGGGGTGTGGACTGGGAGTGTGTCAGTATTTGCAGGGGAGGGGGGACTGGGAGTGTGTCAGTATTTGAGGGGGGGGGGTGGACTGGGAGTGTGTCAGTATTTGACGGGGGAGGGGGACTGAGAGTGTGTCAGTATTTGACGGGGGGGGTGGAGTGGAGTGTGTCAGTATTTGACGGGGGCGGGGACTGGGAGCGTGTCAGTATTTGCAGGGGAGGGGGGAGACTGGGAGTGTGTCAGTATTTGCAGGGGAGGGGGAGACTGGGAGTGTGTCAGTATTTGACGGGAGGGGGGTGGACTGGGAATGTGTCAGTATTTAAGGGGGTGGTGGACTGGGAGTATGTCAGTATTTGCGAGGGGGGACTAGGAGTGTGTCTGTATTTGAGGGGGGGTGAGGTCTGGGAGTGTGTCAGTGTTTGAAGGGGGGTGTGGACTGGGAATGTGTCAGTATTTGCGAGGGGGTCTAGGAGTGTGTCAGTATTTGACGGGGGCGGGGGACTGGGAGTGTGTCAGTATTTGCAGGGGAGGGGGGAGACTGGGAGTGTGTCAGTATTTGCAGGGGAGCGGGGGAGACTGGGAGTGTGTCAGTATTTGCAGGGGAGGGGGGAGACTGGGGAGTGTGTCAGTATTTGACGGGGATGGGTGGACTGGGAGCGTGTCAGTATTTGACGGGGGCGGGGGGACTGGGAGTGTGTCAGTATTTGCAGGGGAGGGGGGACTGGGTTTGTGTTAGTATTTGACGGGGGCGGGGTGGACTGGGAGTGTGTCAGTATTTGACGGGGTGGGGGGACTGGGAGTGTGTCAGTATTTGACGGGGGAGGGGGGACTGGGAGTGTGTCAGTATTTGCAGGGGACGGGGACTGGGAGCGTGTCAGTATTTGCAGGGGAGGGGGGGAGACTGGGAGTGTGTCATTATTTGACGGGGGTGTGGACTGGGAGTGTGTCAGTATTTGACGGGTGCGGGTGGACTGGGAATGTGTCAGTATTTAAGGGGGGTGGGACTGGGAGTATGTCAGTATTTGCGAGGGAGGACTAGGAGTGTGTCAGTATTTGACGGGGGGGGACTGGGAGTGTGTCAGTATTTGAGGGGGAGGTGGACTGGGAGTGTGTCAGTATTTGCAGGCGAGGGGGGAGACTGGGAGTGTGTCAGTATTTGACGGGGGCGGGGGACTGGGAGTGTGTCAGTATTGAGGGGGGTGAACTGGGAGTGTGTCAGTATTTGCAGGCGAGGGGGGAGACTGGGAGTGTGTCAGTATTTGATGGGCGGGTGGACTGGGAGTGTGTCAGTATTTGACGGGGGACTGGGGAGATTGGGAGTGTGTCAGTATTTGCAGGGGAGGGGGGAGTCTGCGAGTGTGTCAGTATTTGCAGGGGAGGGGGGAGACTGGGAGTGTGTCAGTATTTGCGAGGGGGGAGACTGGGAGAGTGTCAGTATTTGCCGGGGGGGGGGGGTGGACTGGGAATGTGTCAGTATTTAAGTGGGGGGAGTGGACTGGGAGTATGTCAGTATTTGCGAGGGGGGAGACTGGGAGTGTGTCAGTATTTGCGAGGGGGGACTAGGAGTGTGTCAGTATTTGAGGGGGGGTGAGGACTGGGAGTGTGTCAGTATTTGCAGGGGAGGGGGGACTGGGAGTGTGTCAGTATTTGAGGGGGGGTGGACTGGGAGTATGTCAGTATTTGCGAGGGGGGACTAGGAGTGTGTCTGTATTTGAGGGGGGGTGAGGTCTGGGAGTGTGTCAGTATTTGAAGGGGGTGTGGACTGGGAGTGTGTCAGTATTTGCAGGGGAGGGGGGAGACTGGGAGTGTGTCAGTATTTGCAGGGGAGGGGGAGACTGGGAGTGTGTCAGTATTTGCAGGGGAGGGGGGGAGACTGGGAGTGTGTCAGTATTTGCAGGGGAGGGGGGAGACTGGGAGTGTGTCAGTATTTGACGGGGATGGGTGGACTGGGAGCGTGTCAGTATTTGACGGGGGAGGGGGACTGGGAGTGTCAGTATTTGCAGGGAAGGGGGAGACTGGGAGTGTGTCAGTATTTGACGGGGGGGGGTGGACTGTGAGTGTGTCAGTATTTGACGGGGGGGGGTGGACTGGGAGTGTGTCAGTATTTGACGGGGGCGGGTGGACTGGGAATGTGTCAGTATTTAAGGGGGGTGGTGGACTGGGAGTATGTCAGTATTTGCGAGGGGGGACTAGGAGTGTGTCAGTATTTGACGGGGGGGGGGGGGACTGGGAGTGTGTCAGTATTTGAAGGGGGGTGGACTGGGAGTGTGTCAGTATTTGCAGGCGAGGGGGGAGACTGGGAGTGTGTCAGTATTTGACGGGGGCGGGGGACTGGGAGTGTGTCAGTATTTGAGGGGGGGGTGGACTGGGAGTGTGTCAGTATTTGCAGGCGAGGGGGGAGACTGGGAGTGTGTCAGTTTTTGACGGGGAGGGGGGACTGGGAGTGTGTCAGTATTTGCAGGGGAGGGGGACTGGGAGTGTGTCAGTATTTGCAGGGGAGGGGGGACTGGGAGTGTGTCAGTATTTGAGGGGGGGGTGGACTGGGAGTGTGTCAGTATTTGCAGGCGAGGGGGGAGACTGGGAGTGTGTCAGTATTTGACGGGGAGGGGGGACTGGGAGTGTGTCAGTATTTGCAGGGGGGTGGACTGGGAGTGTGTCAGTATTTGACGGGGGAGGGGGGACTGGGAGTGTGTCAGTATTTGCAGGGGAGGGGGGACTGGGAGTGTGTTAGTATTTGACGGGGAGGGGGGACTGGGAGTGTGTCAGTATTTGAGGGGGGGTGGACTGGAGTGTGTCAGTATTTGCAGGGAGGGCGGACTGGGAGTGTGTCAGTATTTGACGGGGGCGGTGGAACTGGGAGTGTGTCAGTATTTGCAGGGGAGGGGGGACTGGGAGTGTGTTAGTATTTGACGGGGGAGGGGGTACTGGGAGTGTGTCAGTATTTGCAGGGGAGGGGCGACTGGGAGTGTGTTAGTATTTGACGGGGGCGGGGTGGACTGGGAGTGTGTCAGTATTTGACGGGGGAGGGGGACTGGGAGTGTTTCAGTATTTGACGGGGGCGGGGGACTGGGAGTGTGTCAGTATTTGACGGCGGCAGGGGACTGGGAGCGTGTCAGTATTTGCAGGGGAGGGGGGAGACTGGGAGTGTGTCAGTATTTGACGGGGGGGGGGGGTGGACTGGGAACGTGTCAGTATTTAAGGGGGGGGTGGACTGGGAGTATGTCAGTATTTGCGAGGGGGAACTAGGAGTGTGTCAGTATTTGAGGAGGGGGTGGACTGGGATTGTGTCAGTATTTGCAGGGAAGGTGGGGAGACTGGGAATGTGTCAGTATTTGACGGGGGTGGGTGGACTGGGAGTGTGTCAGTATTTGAGGGGGGGGTGGACTGGGAGCGTGTCAGTATTTGCAGGGGAGGGGGGAGACTGGGAGTGTGTCAGTATTTGAGGGGGGGTGTACTGGGAGTGTGTCAGTATTTGCAGGGGAGGGGGGAGACTGGGAGTGTGTCCGTATTTGACGGGGGGGGCGGGGTGGACTGGGAGTGTGTCAGTATTTGCGAGGGGGGAGACTGGGAGTGTGTCAGTATTTGACGGGGGTGGGTGGACTGGGAGTGTGTCAGTATTTGACGGGGAGGTGTGGACTTGGAGTGTGTCAGTATTTGACGGGGGAGGGGGGACTGGGAGCGTGTCAGTATTTGACGGGGAGGGGGGACTTTGAGTGTGTCAGTATTTGACGGGGGACTGGGAGTGTGTCAGTATTTGAGGGGGGGTGGACTGGGAGTGTGTCAGTATTTGACGGGGGGGGGTGGACTGGGAGTGTGTCACTATTTGACGGGGGGGGTGGACTGGGAGTGTGTCAGTATTTGACGGGGGGGGTGGACTGGGAGTGTGTCACTATTTGACGGGTGCGGGGGACTGGGAGTGTGGCAGTATTTGACGGGGGCGGGGAACTGGGAGTGTGTCAGTATTTGACGGGGGCGGGGAACTGGGAGTGTGTCAGTATTTGAGGGGGTGGTGGACTGGGAGTGTGTCAGTATTTGAGGGGGGGTGGACTGGGAGTGTGTCAGTATTTGACGGGGGAGGGAGACTGGGACTGTGTCAGTATTTGCAGGGGAGGGCGGACTGGGAGTGTGTCAGTATTTGACGGGGGCGGGGAACTGGGAGTGTGTCAGTATTTGAGGGGGGGGTGGACTGGGAGTGTGTCAGTATTTGAGGGGGGGGGTGGACTGGGAGTGTGTCAGTATTTGATGGGGGGGTGGACTGGGAGTGTGTCAGTATTTGAGGGGGGGTGGACTGGGAGTGTGTCAGTATTTGACGGGGGAGGGGGGAGACTGAGAGTGTGTCAGTATTTGCAGGTGAGGGGGGAGACTGGGAGTGTGTCAGTATTTGTGAGGGGGGAGACTGGGAGTGTGTCAGTATTTGACGGGGGGGTAGGTGGACTGGGAATGTGTCAGTATTTAAGTGGGGGGGTGGACTGGGAGTATGTCAGTATTTGCGAGGGGGGAGACTGGGAGTGTGTCAGTATTTGAGGCGGGTGGTGGACTGGGAGTGTGTCAGTATTTGAAGGGGGGGTTGGACTGGGGATGTGTCAGTATTTGCGAGGGGGGACTAGGAGTGTGTCAGTATTTGACGAGGGGGGGTTGGACTGGGAGTGTGTCAGTATTTGAAGGGGGGGTTGGACTGGGGATGTGTCAGTATTTGCGAGGGGGGACTGGGAGTGTGTCAGTATTTGACGGGGGCGGGGGACTGGGAG
Source organism: Pristiophorus japonicus (assembly GCF_044704955.1). Lineage (NCBI taxonomy): Eukaryota > Metazoa > Chordata > Chondrichthyes > Pristiophoridae > Pristiophorus > Pristiophorus japonicus. The sequence goes on along the minus strand of NC_091978.1, from coordinate 24,689,399 downwards.
TGTGTCAGTATTTGCAGGGTAAGGGGGAGACTGGGAGTGTGTCAGTATTTGCAGGGGAGGGGGGAGACGGGGAGTGTGTCAGTATTTGCGCGGGGGGAGACTGGGAGTGTGTCAATATTTGCGAGGGTGGACTAGGAGTGTGTCAGTATTTGAGGGGGGGACTGGGAGTGTGTCAGTATTTGAGGTGGGGGTGCACTGGGAGTGTGTCAGTATTTGCAAGGGAGGGGGGAGACTGGGAGTGTGTCAGTATTTGACGGGGGGGTGTGGACTTGGAGTGTGTCAGTATTTGACGGGGGAGGGGGACTGGGAGTGTGTCACTATTTGACCGGGAAGGGGGGACTGGGAGTGTGTCAGTATTTGACGGGGGAGGGGGGACTGGGAGTGTGTCAGTATTTGACGGGGGGGTGGACTGGGAGTGTGTCAGTATTTGACGGGGGAGGGGGGACTGGGAGCGTGTCACTATTTGACGGGGGAGGGGGGACTGGGAGTGTGTCAGTATTTGCAGGGGAGGGGGCACTGGGAGTGTGTCAGTATTTGCAGGGGAGGGGGGACTGGGAGTGTGTCAGTATTTGACGGGGAGGGGGGACTGGGAGTGTGTCAGTATTTGAGGGGGGGGTGGACTGGGAGTGTGTCAGTATTTGCAGGGGAGGGGGGAGACTGGGAGTGTGTCAGTATTTGCAGGGGAGGGGGGAGACTGGGAGTGTGTCAGTATTTGACGGGTACGGGGGACTAGGAGTGTGTCAGTATTTGCGAGGGGGGAGACTGGGAGTGTGTCAGTATTTGACGGGGGCGGTGGACTGGGAGTGTGTCAGTATTTGACGGGTGCGGGGGACTGGGAGTGTGTCAGTATTTGACGGGGGCGGCGAACTGGGAGTGTGTCAGTATTTGACGGTGGCGGGGGACTGGGAGCGTGTCAGTATTTGCAGGGGAGGGGGGACTGGGAGCGTGTCAGTATTTGCAGGGGAGGGCGGACTGGGAGTGTGTCAGTATTTGACGGGGGCGGGGGACTGGCAGTGTGTCAGTATTTGCAGGGGAGGGGGTACTGGGAGTGTGTCAGTATTTGCAGGGGAGGGGGGAGACTGGGAGTGTGTCAGTATTTGACGGGGGCGGGGAACTGGGAGTGTGTCAGTATTTGACGGGGGCGGGGGACTGGGAGTGTGTCAGTATTTGACGGGGGCGGGGAACTGGGAGTGTGTCAGTATTTGACGGGAGCGGGGGACTGGGAGTGTGTCAGTATTTGACGGGGGCGGGGGACTGGGAGTGTGTCAGCATTTGACGGGGGCGGGGGACTGGGAGCGTGTCAGTATTTGCAGGGGAGGGCGGACTGGGAGTGTGTCAGTATTTGACGGGGGCGGGGAACTGGGAGTGTGTCAGTATTTGCAGGGGAGGGGGGAGACTGGGAGTGTGTCAGTATTTGAGGGGGGGAGTGGACTGGGATTGTGTCAGTATTTGACGGGGGAGGGGGACTGGGAGTGTGTCAGTATTTGATGGGGGCGGGGGACTGGGAGCGTGTCAGTATTTGCAGGGGAGGGGGGAGACTGGGAGTGTGTCAGTATTTGCAGGGGAGGGGAGAGACGGGGAGTGTGTCAGTATTTGCGAGGGGGGACTAGGAATGTGTCAGTATTTGAGAGAGGGGGTGGACTGGGAGTGTGTCAGTATTTGAAGGGGGGGTGGACTGGGAATATGTCAGTATTTGCGAGGGGGGACTAGGAGTGTGTCAGTATTTGAGGGGTGGGACTGGGAGTGTGTCAGTATTTGAAGGGGGGGTGGACTGGGAGTGTGTCAGTATTTGACGGGGGGGTGTGGACTTGGAGTGTGTCAGTATTTGACGGGGGCGGGGGACTGGGAGTGTGTCAGTATTTGCAGGGGAGCGGGGAGACTGGGAGTGTGTCAGTATTTGCGATGGGGGACTAGGAGTGTGTCAGTATTTGAGGGGGGGGACTGGGAGTGTGTCAGTATTTGAAGGGGGTGTGGACTGGGAGTGTGTCAGTATTTGACGGGGGGGGTGTGGACTTGGAGTGTGTCAGTATTTGACGGGGGTGGGGGGACTGGGAGTGTGTCAGTATTTGCAGGGGAGGGGGGAGACTGGGAGTGTGTCAGTATTTGCAGGGGAGGGGGGAGACTGGGAGTGTGTCAGTATTTGAGGGGGTGGGGTGGACTGGGAGTGTGTCAGTATTTGACGGGGGAGGGGGGAGACTGGGAGTGTGTCAGTATTTGCGAGGGGGGAGACTGGGAGAGTGTCAGTATTTGACGGGGCGGGGGGTGGACTGGGAGTGTGTCAGTATTTGCGAGGGGGGACGAGGAGTGTGTCAGTATTTGAGGGGAGTGGTGGACTGGGAGTGTGTCAGTATTTGAAGGGGGGGGGGGTGGACTGGGGATGTGTCAGTATTTGCGAGGGGGGACTGGGAGTGTGTCAGTATTTGACGAGGGGGTGTTGGACTGGGAGTGTGTCAGTATTTGACGGGGGGGGGTGGACTGGGAGTGTGTCAGTATTTGACGGGGGCGGGGGACTGGGAGTGTGTCAGTATTTGCAGGGGAGGGGGGACTGGGAGTGTGTCAGTATTTGCAGGGGAGCGGGGAGACGGGGAGTGTGTCAGTATGTGCGAGGGGGGAGACTGGGAGTGTGTCAATATTTGACGGGGGGGTGTGGACTTGGAGTGTGTCAGTATTTGAGGGGGGGTGGACAGGGAGTGTATCAGTATTTGAGGGGGGGGGACAGGGAGCGTGTCAGTATTTGACGGGGGGGTGTGGACTTGGAGTGTGTCAGTATTTGACGGGGGAGGGGGGACTGGGAGCGTGTCAGTATTTGCAGGGGAAGGGGGACTGGGAGTGTGTCAGTATTTGCAGGAGAAGGGGGACTGGGAGCGTGTCAGTATTTGACGGGGAGGGGGGACTGGGAGTGTGTCAGTATTTGACGGGGGACTGGGAGTGCGTCAGTATTTGAGGGGGGGTGGACTGGGAGTGTGTCAGTATTTGCAGGGGAGGGGGGAGACTGGGAGTGTGTCAGTATTTGCAGGGGAGGGGGGAGACTGGGAGTGTGTCAGTATTTGCGGGGGAAGGGGGACTAGGAGTGTGTCAGTATTTGCGAGGGGGGAGACTGGGAGTGTGTCAGTATTTGACGGGGGCGGTGGACTGGGAGTGTGTCAGTATTTGACGGGTGCGGGGGACTGGGAGTGTGTCAGTATTTGCAGGGGAGGGCGGACTGGGAGTGTGTCAGTATTTGACGGGGGCGGGGAACTGGGAGTGTGTCAGTATTTGCAGGGGAGGGGGGACTGGGAGTGTGTCAGTATTTGAGGGGAAGGTGGACTGGGATTGTGTCAGTATTTGACGGGGGAGGGGGACTGGGAGTGTGTCAGTATTTGATGGCGGCGGGGGACTGGGAGTGTGTCAATATTTGCAGGGGAGGGGGGAGACTGGGAGTGTGTCAGTACTTGCAGGGGAGGGGGGAGACGGGGAGTGTGTCAGTATTTGCGAGGGGGGAGACTGGTAGTGTGTCAGTATTTGACGGGGTGGGTTGGACTGGGAGTGTGTCAGTATTTGCGAGGGGGGACTAGGAGTGTGTCAGTATTTGAGAGGGGGGGGTGGACTGGGAGTGTGTCAGTATTTGAAGGGGGGTGGACTGGGAATGTGTCAGTATTTGCGAGGGGGGACTAGGAGTGTGTCAGTATTTGCAGGGGAGGGGGGAGACAGGGAGTGTGTCAGTATTTGCGAGGGGGGAGACTGGGAGTGTGTCAGTATTTGCAGGGGAGGGGGGAGACTGGGAGTGTGTCAGTATTTGCGAGGGGGGACTAGGAGTTTGTCAGTATTTGAGGGGGGGGACTGGGAGTGTGGCAGTATTTGAAGGGGGGGTGGACTGGGAGTGTGTCAGTATTTGACGGGGGGGTGTGGACTTGGAGTGTGTCAGTATTTGACGGGGGAGGGGGGACTGGGATTGTGTCAGTATTTGACGGGGGGGTGTGGACTTGGAGTGTGTCAGTATTTGACGGGGGAGGGGTGACTGGGATTGTGTCAGTATTTGACGGGGGGGTGTGGACTTGGAGTGTGTCAGTATTTGCAGGGGAAGGGGGACTTGGAGCGTGTCAGTATTTGACGAGGAGGGGGGACTGGGAGTGTGTAAGTATTTGACGGGGGACTGGGAGTGTGTCAGTATTTGCAGGGGAGGGGGGAGACTGCGAGTGTGTCAGTATTTGCAGGGGAGGGGGGAGACTGGGAATGTGTCAGTATTTGACGGGGGTGGGTGGACTGGGAGTGTGTCACTATTTGACGGGTGCGGGGGACTGGGAGTATGTCAGTATTTGACGGGGGCGGGGGGACTGGGAATGTGTCAGTATTGGAGGGGGGGGTGGACTGGGATTGTGTCAGTATTTGACGGGGGAGGGGGACTGGGAGTGTGTTAGTATTTGACGGGGGCGGGGGACTGGGAGTGTGTCAGTATTTGCAGGGGAGGGCGGACTGGGAGTGTGTCAGTATTTGACGGGGGGGGGGGGAACTGGGAGTGTGTCAGTATTTGACGGGGGACTGGGGAGACTGGGAGTGTGTCAGTATTTGCAGGGGAGGGCGGACTAGGAGTGTGTCAGTATTTGAGGGGAGGGCGGACTAGGAGTGTGTCAGTATTTGACGGGGGCGGGGGACTGGGAGCATGTCAGTATTTGCAGGGGAGTGGGGACTGGGAGTGTGTTAGTATTTGACGGGGGCGGGGGACTGGGAGTGTGTCAGTATTTGACGGGGGCGGGGGACTGGGAGCGTGTCAATATTTGCAGGGGAGGGGGACTGGGAGCGTGTCAGTATTTGAGGGGAGGGGGAGATTGGGAGTGTGTCAGTATTTGCAGGGGAGGGGGGAGACTGGGAGTGTGTCAGTATTTGATGGGCGGGTGGACTGGGAGTGTGTCAGTATTTGACGGGGGACTGGGGAGACTGGGAGTGTGTCAGCATTTGCAGGGGAGGGGGGAGTCTGCGAGTGTGTCAGTATTTGCAGGGGAGAGGGGAGACTGGGAGTGTGTCAGTATTTGCGAGGGGGGAGACTGGGAGAGTGTCAGTATTTGACGGGGGGGGGGTGGACTGGGAATGTGTCAGTATTTAAGTGGGGGGAGTGGACTGGGAGTATGTCAGTATTTGCGAGGGGGGAGACTGGGAGTGTGTCAGTATTTGCGAGGGGGGACTAGGAGTGTGTCAGTATTTGAGGGGGGGTGTGGACTGGGAGTGTGTCAGTATTTGCAGGGGAGGGGGGACTGGGAGTGTGTCAGTATTTGAGGGGGGGGGTGGACTGGGAGTGTGTCAGTATTTGACGGGGGAGGGGGACTGAGAGTGTGTCAGTATTTGACGGGGGGGGTGGAGTTGGAGTGTGTCAGTATTTGACGGGGGCGGGGGACTGGGAGCGTGTCAGTATTTGCAGGGGAGGGGGGAGACTGGGAGTGTGTCAGTATTTGCAGGGGAGGGGGGAGACTGGGAGTGTGTCAGTATTTGACGGGAGGGGGGTGGACTGGGAATGTGTCAGTATTTAAGGGGGGTGGTGGACTGGGAGTATGTCAGTATTTGCGAGGGGGGACTAGGAGTGTGTCTGTATTTGAGGGGGGGTGAGGTCTGGGAGTGTGTCAGTGTTTGAAGGGGGGTGTGGACTGGGAATGTGTCAGTATTTGCGAGGGGGTCTAGGAGTGTGTCAGTATTTGACGGGGGCGGGGGACTGGGAGTGTGTCAGTATTTGCAGGGGAGGGGGGAGACTGGGAGTGTGTCAGTATTTGCAGGGGAGCGGGGGAGACTGGGAGTGTGTCAGTATTTGCAGGGGAGGGGGGAGACTGGGAGTGTGTCAGTATTTGACGGGGATGGGTGGACTGGGAGCGTGTCAGTATTTGACGGGGGCGGGGGGACTGGGAGTGTGTCAGTATTTGCAGGGGAGGGGGGACTGGGTTTGTGTTAGTATTTGACGGGGGCGGGGTGGACTGGGAGTGTGTCAGTATTTGACGGGGTGGGGGGACTGGGAGTGTGTCAGTATTTGACGGGGGAGGGGGGACTGGGAGTGTGTCAGTATTTGCAGGGGACGGGGACTGGGAGCGTGTCAGTATTTGCAGGGGAGGGGGGAGACTGGGAGTGTGTCATTATTTGACGGGGGGGTGGACTGGGAGTGTGTCAGTATTTGACGGGTGCGGGTGGACTGGGAATGTGTCAGTATTTAAGGGGGGTGGTGGACTGGGAGTATGTCAGTATTTGCGAGGGGGGACTAGGAGTGTGTCAGTATTTGACGGGGGGGGGACTGGGAGTGTGTCAGTATTTGAGGGGGAGGTGGACTGGGAGTGTGTCAGTATTTGCAGGCGAGGGGGGAGACTGGGAGTGTGTCAGTATTTGACGGGGGCGGGGGACTGGGAGTGTGTCAGTATTTGAGGGGGGGTGAACTGGGAGTGTGTCAGTATTTGCAGGCGAGGGGGGAGACTGGGAGTGTGTCAGTATTTGATGGGCGGGTGGACTGGGAGTGTGTCAGTATTTGACGGGGGACTGGGGAGATTGGGAGTGTGTCAGTATTTGCAGGGGAGGGGGGAGTCTGCGAGTGTGTCAGTATTTGCAGGGGAGGGGGGAGACTGGGAGTGTGTCAGTATTTGCGAGGGGGGAGACTGGGAGAGTGTCAGTATTTGCCGGGGGGGGGGGGGGTGGACTGGGAATGTGTCAGTATTTAAGTGGGGGGAGTGGACTGGGAGTATGTCAGTATTTGCGAGGGGGGAGACTGGGAGTGTGTCAGTATTTGCGAGGGGGGACTAGGAGTGTGTCAGTATTTGAGGGGGGGTGAGGACTGGGAGTGTGTCAGTATTTGCAGGGGAGGGGGGACTGGGAGTGTGTCAGTATTTGAGGGGGGGGGGTGGACTGGGAGTATGTCAGTATTTGCGAGGGGGGACTAGGAGTGTGTCTGTATTTGAGGGGGGGTGAGGTCTGGGAGTGTGTCAGTATTTGAAGGGGGTGTGGACTGGGAGTGTGTCAGTATTTGCAGGGGAGGGGGGAGACTGGGAGTGTGTCAGTATTTGCAGGGGAGGGGGGAGACTGGGAGTGTGTCAGTATTTGCAGGGGAGGGGGGGAGACTGGGAGTGTGTCAGTATTTGCAGGGGAGGGGGGAGACTGGGAGTGTGTCAGTATTTGACGGGGATGGGTGGACTGGGAGCGTGTCAGTATTTGACGGGGGAGGGGGGACTGGGAGTGTGTCAGTATTTGCAGGGGAGGGGGGAGACTGGGAGTGTGTCAGTATTTGACGGGGGGGGGTGGACTGTGAGTGTGTCAGTATTTGACGGGGGGGGTGGACTGGGAGTGTGTCAGTATTTGACGGGGGCGGGTGGACTGGGAATGTGTCAGTATTTAAGGGGGGTGGTGGACTGGGAGTATGTCAGTATTTGCGAGGGGGGACTAGGAGTGTGTCAGTATTTGACGGGGGGGGGGGACTGGGAGTGTGTCAGTATTTGAAGGGGGGTGGACTGGGAGTGTGTCAGTATTTGCAGGCGAGGGGGGAGACTGGGAGTGTGTCAGTATTTGACGGGGGCGGGGGACTGGGAGTGTGTCAGTATTTGAGGGGGGGGTGGACTGGGAGTGTGTCAGTATTTGCAGGCGAGGGGGGAGACTGGGAGTGTGTCAGTTTTTGACGGGGAGGGGGGACTGGGAGTGTGTCAGTATTTGCAGGGGAGGGGGGACTGGGAGTGTGTCAGTATTTGCAGGGGAGGGGGGACTGGGAGTGTGTCAGTATTTGAGGGGGGGGTGGACTGGGAGTGTGTCAGTATTTGCAGGCGAGGGGGGAGACTGGGAGTGTGTCAGTATTTGACGGGGAGGGGGGACTGGGAGTGTGTCAGTATTTGCAGGGGGGGTGGACTGGGAGTGTGTCAGTATTTGACGGGGGAGGGGGGACTGGGAGTGTGTCAGTATTTGCAGGGGAGGGGGGACTGGGAGTGTGTTAGTATTTGACGGGGGAGGGGGGACTGGGAGTGTGTCAGTATTTGAGGGGGGGTGGACTGGGAGTGTGTCAGTATTTGCAGGGGAGGGCGGACTGGGAGTGTGTCAGTATTTGACGGGGGCGGTGGAACTGGGAGTGTGTCAGTATTTGCAGGGGAGGGGGGACTGGGAGTGTGTTAGTATTTGACGGGGGAGGGGGTACTGGGAGTGTGTCAGTATTTGCAGGGGAGGGGGGACTGGGAGTGTGTTAGTATTTGACGGGGGCGGGGTGGACTGGGAGTGTGTCAGTATTTGACGGGGGAGGGGGACTGGGAGTGTTTCAGTATTTGACGGGGGCGGGGGACTGGGAGTGTGTCAGTATTTGACGGCGGCAGGGGACTGGGAGCGTGTCAGTATTTGCAGGGGAGGGGGGAGACTGGGAGTGTGTCAGTATTTGACGGGGGGGGGGGGGTGGACTGGGAACGTGTCAGTATTTAAGGGGGGGGTGGACTGGGAGTATGTCAGTATTTGCGAGGGGGAACTAGGAGTGTGTCAGTATTTGAGGAGGGGGTGGACTGGGATTGTGTCAGTATTTGCAGGGAAGGTGGGAGACTGGGAATGTGTCAGTATTTGACGGGGGTGGGTGGACTGGGAGTGTGTCAGTATTTGAGGGGGGGGGTGGACTGGGAGCGTGTCAGTATTTGCAGGGGAGGGGGGAGACTGGGAGTGTGTCAGTATTTGAGGGGGGGTGTACTGGGAGTGTGTCAGTATTTGCAGGGGAGGGGGAGACTGGGAGTGTGTCCGTATTTGACGGGGGGGGGCGGGGTGGACTGGGAGTGTGTCAGTATTTGCGAGGGGGGAGACTGGGAGTGTGTCAGTATTTGACGGGGGTGGGTGGACTGGGAGTGTGTCAGTATTTGACGGGGAGGTGTGGACTTGGAGTGTGTCAGTATTTGACGGGGGAGGGGGGACTGGGAGTGTGTCAGTATTTGCAAGGGAGGGGGCACTGGGAGTGTGTCAGTATTTGACGGGGAGGGGGGACTGGGAGCGTGTCAGTATTTGACGGGGAGGGGGGTGGACTGGGAGTGTGTCACTATTTGACGGGGGGGTGGACTGGGAGTTTGTCAGTATTTGACGGGGGGGGTGGACTGGGAGTGTGTCACTATTTGACGGGTGCGGGGGACTGGGAGTGTGGCAGTATTTGACGGGGGCGGGGAACTGGGAGTGTGTCAGTATTTGACGGGGGCGGGGAACTGGGAGTGTGTCAGTATTTGACGGGGGACTGGGAGTGTGTCAGTATTTGAGGGGGGGTGGACTGGGAGTGTGTCAGTATTTGACGGGGGGGGGGGTGGACTGGGAGTGTGTCACTATTTGACGGGGGGGGTGGACTGGGAGTTTGTCAGTATTTGACGGGGGGGGTGGACTGGGAGTGTGTCACTATTTGACGGGTGCGGGGGACTGGGAGTGTGGCAGTATTTGACGGGGGCGGGGAACTGGGAGTGTGTCAGTATTTGACGGGGGCGGGGAACTGGGAGTGTGTCAGTATTTGAGGGGGTGGTGGACTGGGAGTGTGTCAGTATTTGAGGGGGGGTGGACTGGGAGTGTGTCAGTATTTGACGTGGGAGGGAGACTGGGACTGTGTCAGTATTTGCAGGGGAGGGCGGACTGGGAGTGTGTCAGTATTTGACGGGGGCGGGGAACTGGGAGTGTGTCAGTATTTGAGGGGGGGGTGGACTGGGAGTGTGTCAGTATTTGAGGGGGGGGGTGGACTGGGAGTGTGTCAGTATTTGAGGGGGGGTGGACTGGGAGTGTGTCAGTATTTGAGGGGGGGTGGACTGGGAGTGTGTCAGTATTTGACGGGGGAGGGGGGAGACTGAGAGTGTGTCAGTATTTGCAGGTGAGGGGGGAGACTGGGAGTGTGTCAGTATTTGCAGGGGAGGGGGGAGACTGGGAGTATGTCAGTATTTGTGAGGGGGGAGACTGGGAGTGTGTCAGTATTTGACGGGGGGGGTAGGTGGACTGGGAATGTGTCAGTATTTAAGTGGGGGGGTGGACTGGGAGTATGTCAGTATTTGCGAGGGGGGAGACTGGGAGTGTGTCAGTATTTGAGGCGGGTGGTGGACTGGGAGTGTGTCAGTATTTGAAGGGGGGGTTGGACTGGGGATGTGTCAGTATTTGCGAGGGGGGACTAGGAGTGTGTCAGTATTTGACGAGGGGGGGTTGGACTGGGAGTGTGTCAGTATTTGAAGGGGGGGTTGGACTGGGGATGTGTCAGTATTTGCGAGGGGGGACTAGGAGTGTGTCAGTATTTGACGAGGGGGGGTTGGACTGGGAGTGTGTCAGTATTTGACGGGGGGGGTGGACTGGGAGTGTGTCAGTATTTGACGGGGGCGGGGGACTGGGAGTGTGTCAGTATTTGCAGGGTAAGGGGGAGACTGGGAGTGTGTCAGTATTTGCAGGGGAGGGGGGAGACGGGGAGTGTGTCAGTATTTGCGCGGGGGGAGACTGGGAGTGTGTCAATATTTGCGAGGGTGGACTAGGAGTGTGTCAGTATTTGAGGGGGGGACTGGGAGTGTGTCAGTATTTGAGGTGGGGGTGCACTGGGAGTGTGTCAGTATTTGCAAGGGAGGGGGGAGACTGGGAGTGTGTCAGTATTTGACGGGGGGGTGTGGACTTGGAGTGTGTCAGTAATTGACGGGGGATGGGGGACTGGGAGCGTGTCACTATTTGACCGGGAAGGGGGGACTGGGAGTGTGTCAGTATTTGACGGGGGAGGGGGGACTGGGAGTGTGTCAGTATTTGACGGGGGGGTGGACTGGGAGTGTGTCAGTATTTGACGGGGGAGGGGGGACTGGGAGCGTGTCACTATTTGACGGGGGAGGGGGGACTGGGAGTGTGTCAGTATTTGCAGGGGAGGGGGCACTGGGAGTGTGTCAGTATTTGCAGGGGAGGGGGGACTGGGAGTGTGTCAGTATTTGACGGGGAGGGGGGACTGGGAGTGTGTCAGTATTTGAGGGGGGTGTGGACTGGGAGTGTGTCAGTATTTGCAGGGGAGGGGGGAGACTGGGAGTGTGTCAGTATTTGCAGGGGAGGGGGGAGACTGGGAGTGTGTCAGTATTTGACGGGTACGGGGGACTAGGAGTGTGTCAGTATTTGCGAGGGGGGAGACTGGGAGTGTGTCAGTATTTGACGGGGGCGGTGGACTGGGAGTGTGTCAGTATTTGACGGGTGCGGTGGACTGGGAGTGTGTCAGTATTTGACGGGGGCGGCGAACTGGGAGTGTGTCAGTATTTGACGGTGGCGGGGGACTGGGAGCGTGTCAGTATTTGCAGGGGAGGGGGGACTGGGAGTGTGTCAGTATTTGACGGGGACGGGTGACTGGGAGCGTGTCATTATTTGCAGGGGGCGGGGGACTGGGAGCGTGTCAGTATTTGCAGGGGAGGGCGGACTGGGAGTGTGTCAGTATTTGAGGGGAGGGTGGACTGGGATTGTGTCAGTATTTGACGGGGGCGGGGGACTGGCAGTGTGTCAGTATTTGCAGGGGAGGGGGTACTGGGAGTGTGTCAGTATTTGAGGGGAGGGTGGACTGGGATTGTGTCAGTATTTGACGGGGGAGGGGGACTGGGAGTGTGTCAGTATTTGATGGGGGCGGGGGACTGGGAGTGTGTCAATATTTGCAGGGGAGCGGGGAGACGGGGAGTGTGTCAGTATTTGCAGGGGAGCGGGGAGACGGGGAGTGTGTCAGTATTTGCGAGGGGGGAGACTGGGAGTGTGTCAGTATTTGAAGGGGGGGGGAACTGGGAATGTGTCAGTATTTGCGAGGGGGGACTAGGAGTGTGTCAGTATTTGAGGGGGGGAGACTGGGAGTGTGTTAGTATTTGACGGGGGGGTGTGGACTTGGAGTGTGTCAGTATTTGACGGGGGAGGGTGGACTGGGAGCGTGTCACTATTTGACGGGGGAGGGGTGACTGGGAGTGTGTCAGTATTTGACGGGGGCGGGGGACTGGGAGCGTGTCAGTATTTGCAGGGGAGGGCGGACTGGGAGCGTGTCAGTATTTGACGGGGGCGGTGGACTGGGAGTGTGTCAGTATTTGCAGGGGAGGGGGGACTGGGAGTGTGTCAGTATTTGAGGGGAGGGTGGACTGGGATTGTGTCAGTTTTGACGGGGGCGGGGGACTGGGAGTGTGTCAGTATTTGCAGGGGAGGGGGGAGACTGGGAGTGTGTCAGTATTTGCAGGGGAGGGGGGAGACGGGGAGTGTGTCAGTATTTGACGGGGACGGGTGACTGGGAGCGTGTCATTATTTGCAGGGGGCGGGGGACTGGGAGCGTGTCAGTATTTGCAGGGGAGGGGGGACTGGGAGTGTGTCAGTATTTGAGGGGAGGGTGGACTGGGATTGTGTCAGTATTTGACGGGGGAGGGGGACTGGGAGTGTGTCAGTATTTGATGGGGGCGGGGGACTGGGAGTGTGTCAATATTTGCAGGGGAGCGGGGAGACGGGGAGTGTGTCAGTATTTGCAGGGGAGCGGGGAGACGGGGAGTGTGTCAGTATTTGCGAGGGGGGAGACTGGGAGTGTGTCAGTCTTTGCGAGGGGGGGGACTAGGAGTGTGTCAGTATTTGAGGGGGGGAGACTGGGAGTGTGTTAGTATTTGACGGGGGGGTGTGGACTTGGAGTGTGTCAGTATTTGACGGGGGAGGGTGGACTGGGAGCGTGTCACTATTTGACGGGGGAGGGGTGACTGGGAGTGTGTCAGTATTTGACGGGGGCGGGGGACTGGGAGCGTGTCAGTATTTGCAGGGGAGGGGGGACTGGGAGCGTGTCAGTATTTGACGGGGGCGGTGGACTGGGAGTGTGTCAGTATTTGCAGGGGAGGGGGGACTGGGAGTGTGTCAGTATTTGAGGGGAGGGTGGACTGGGATTGTGTCAGTTTTGACGGGGGCGGGGGACTGGGAGTGTGTCAGTATTTGCAGGGGAGGGGGGAGACTGGGAGTGTGTCAGTATTTGCAGGGGAGGGGGGAGACGGGGAGTGTGTCAGTATTTGCGAGGGGGTACTGGGAGTGTGTCAGTATGTGCGAGGGCGGAGACTGGGAGTGTGTCAGTATTTGGAGGGGGGACTAGGAGTGTGTCAGTATTTGAGGGGGGGTGGACTGGGAGTGTGTCAGTATTTGCAGGGGAGGGGGGAGACTGGGAGTGTGTCAGTATTTGACGGGGGAGGGGGGACTGGGAGCGTGTCAGTATTTGACGGGGAGGGGGCACTGGGAGTGTGTCAGTATTTGACGGGGGCGGGTTAGTGGGAGTGTGTCAGTATTTGACGGGGAGGGGGGACTGGGAGTGTGTCAGTATTTGACGGGGGACTGGGAGTGTGTCAGTATTTGCAGGGGAGGGGGGAGACTGGGAGTGTGTCAGTATTTGCAGGGGAGGGCGGACTGGGAGTGTGTCAGTATTTGACGGGGGGGGGGGTGGACTGGGAGTGTGTCAGTATTTGAGTGGGGGGTGGACTGGGAGTGTGTCAGTATTTGCAGGGGAGGGGGGAGACTGGGAGTGTGTCAGTATTTGCAGGGGAGGGCGGACTAGGAGTGTGTCAGTATTTGACGGGTGCGGGGGACTGGGAATGTGTCAGTATTTGCAGGGGAGGGCGGACTGGGAGTGTGTCAGTATTTGACGGGGGGGGGGGTGGACTGGGAGCGTGTCACTATTTGACGGGGGCGGGGAACTGGGAGTGTGTCAGTATTTGACGGGGGCGGGGGACTGGGAGCATGTCAGTATTTGCAGGGGAGGGGGGACTGGGAGTGTGTCAGTATTTGAGGGGGGGTGGACTGGGATTGTGTCAGTATTTGACGGAGGAGGGGGACTGGGAGTGTGTCAGTATTTGAAGGGGGCGGGGGACTGGGAGTGTGTCAGTATTTGCAGGGGAGGGGGGAGACTGGGAGTGTGTCAGTATTTGCGAGGGGCGACTAGGAGTGTGTCAGTATTTGACGGGGAGGGGGGACTGGGAGTGTGTCAGTATTTGACGGGGGGGTGGACTGGGAGCGTGTCAGTATTTGACGGGGGAGGGGGGACTGGGAGTGTGTCAGTATTTGACGGGGGCGGGGTGGACTGGGAGTGTGTCAGTATTTGATGGGGGGGCTGAACTGGGAGTGTGTCAGTATTTGACGGGGGCGGGGGACTGGGAGTGTGTCAGTATTTGCGAGAGGGGACTAGAAGTGTGTCAGTATTTGACGGGGATGGGTGGACTGGGAGCGTGTCAGTATTTGACGGGGGAGGGGGGACTGGGAGTGTGTCAGTATTTGCAGGGGAGGGGGGACTGGGAGTGTGTCAGTATTTGCGAGGGTGGACTGGGAGTGTGTCAGTATTTGACGGGGATGGGTGGACTGGGAGTGTGTCAGTATTTGACGGGGGAGGGGGGACTGGGAGTGTGTCAGTATTTGCAGGGGAGGGGGGACTGGGAGTGTGTCAGTATTTGACGGGGGAGGGGGGACTGGGAGTGTGTCAGTATTTGCAGGGGAGGGGGGACTGGGAGTGTGTCAGTATTTGCAGGGGAGGGGGGACTGGGAGTGTGTTAGTATTTGACGGGGGAGGGGGGACTGGGAGTGTGTCAGTATTTGCAGGGGAGGGGGGACTGGGAGTGTGTCAGTATTTGCAGGGGAGGGGGGACTGGGAGTGTGTCAGTATTTGCAGGGGAGGGGGGACTGGGAGTGTGTCAGTATTTGCAGGGGAGTGGGGACTGGGAGTGTGTTAGTATTTGACGGGGGCGGGGTGGACTGGGAATGTGTCAGTATTTAACGGGGGAGGGGGACTGGGAGTGTGTCAGTATTTGATGGGGGCGGGGGACTGGGAGTGTGTCAATATTTGCAGGGGAGCGGGGAGACGGGGAGTGTGTCAGTATTTGCAGGGGAGCGGGGAGACGGGGAGTGTGTCAGTATTTGCGAGGGGGGAGACTGGGAGTGTGTCAGTCTTTGCGAGGGGGGTGACTAGGAGTGTGTCAGTATTTGAGAGGGGGGGTGGACTGGGAGTGTGTCAGTATTTGAAGGGGGGGTGGACTGGGAATGTGTCAGTATTTGCGAGGGGGGACTAGGAGTGTGTCAGTATTTGAGGGGGGGGGGGACTGGGAGTGTGTCAGTATTTGAGGGGGGGGTGCACTGGGAGTGTGTCAGTATTTGAAGGGGGGGGTGGACTGGGAATGTGTCAGTATTTGCGAGGGGGGACTAGGAGTGTGTCAGTATTTGAGGGGGGGAGACTGGGAGTGTGTCAGTATTTGACGGGGGGGTGTGGACTTGGAGTGTGTCAGTATTTGACGGGGGAGTGTGGACTGGGAGCGTGTCACTATTTGACGGGGGAGGGGTGACTGGGAGTGTGTCAGTATTTGCAGGGGAGGGGGCACTGGGAGTGTGTCAGTATTTGCAGGGGAGGGGGGACTGGGAGCGTGTCAGTATTTGACGGGGACGGTGGACTGGGAGTGTGTCAGTTTTGATGGGGGCGGGGAACTGGGAGTGTGTCAGTATTTGACGGGGGCGGGGGACTGGGAGCGTGTCAGTATTTGCAGGGGAGGGGGGACTGGGAGCGTGTCAGTATTTGACGGGGGCGGGGGACTGGGAGTGTGTCAGTATTTGCAGGGGAGGGGGACTGGGAGTGTGTCAGTATTTGACGGGGGAGGGGGGACTGGGAGTGTGTCAGTATTTGAGGGGAGGGTGGACTGGGATTGTGTCAGTTTTGACGGGGGCGGGGGACTGGGAGTGTGTCAGTATTTGCAGGGGAGGGGGGAGACTGGGAGTGTGTCAGTATTTGACGGGGGAGGGGGGACTGAGAGCGTGTCACTATTTGACGGGGGAGGGGTGACTGGGAGTGTGTCAGTATTTGCGAGGGGGGAGACTGGGAGTGTGTCAGTATTTGACGGGGGCGGTGGACTGGGAGCGTGTCAGTATTTGACGGGGGCGGTGGACTGGGAGTGTGTCAGTTTTGATGGGGGCGGGGAACTGGGAGTGTGTCAGTATTTGACGGGGGCGGGGGACTGGGAGCGTGTCAGTATTTGCAGGGGAGGGGGGACTGGGAGCGTGTCAGTATTTGACGGGGGCGGGGGACTGGGAGTGTGTCAGTATTTGCAGGGGAGGGGGGACTGGGATTGTGTCAGTTTTGATGGTGGCGGGGGACTGGGAGTGTGTCAGTATTTGCAGGGGTGGGGCGAGACTGGGAGTGTGTCAGTATTTGCAGGGGAGGGGGGAGACGGGGAGTGTGTCAGTATTTGCGAGGGGGGACTGGGAGTGTGTCAGTATGTGCGAGGGGGGAGACTGGGTGTGTGTCAGTATTTGCGAGGGGGGACTAGGAGTGTGTCAGTATTTGAGGGGGGGTGGACTGGGAGTGTGTCAGTATTTGCAGGGGAGGGGGGAGACTGGGAGTGTGTCAGTATTTGACGGGGGAGGGGGGACTGGGAGCGTGTCAGTATTTGACGGGGAGGGGGCACTGGGAGTGTGTCAGTATTTGACGGGGGCGGTGTCAGTATTTGCAGGGGAGGGGGGAGACTGGGAGTGTGTCAGTATTTGACGGGGGAGGGGGGACTGGGAGCGTGTCAGTATTTGACGGGGAGGGGGCACTGGGAGTGTGTCAGTATTTGACGGGGGCGGGTTAGTGGGAGTGTGTCAGTATTTGACGGGGAGGGGGGACTGGGAGTGTGTCAGTATTTGACGGGGAGGGGGGACTGGGAGTGTGTCAGTATTTGACGGGAGACTGGGAGTGTGTCAGTATTTGAGTGGGGGGTGGACTGGGAGTGTGTCTGTATTTGCAGGGGACGGGGGAGACTGGGAGTGTGTCAGTATTTGCAGGGGAGGGCGGACTGGGAGTGTGTCAGTATTTGACGGGGGGGGGGGTGGACTGGGAGTGTGTCAGTATTTGACGGGGGAGGGGGGACTGGGAGTGTGTCAGTATTTGCAGGGGAGGGGGGACTGGGAGTGTGTCAGTATTTGCAGGGGAGGGGGGACTGGGAGTGTGTTAGTATTTGACGGGGGAGGGGGGACTGGGAGTGTGTCAGTATTTGCAGGGGAGGGGGGACTGGGAGTGTGTCAGTATTTGCAGGGGAGGGGGGACTGGGAGTGTGTCAGTATTTGCAGGGGAGGGGGGACTGGGAGTGTGTCAGTATTTGCAGGGGAGGGGGGACTGGGAGTGTGTCAGTATTTGCAGGGGAGGGGGGACTGGGAGTGTGTCAGTATTTGCAGGGGAGGGGGGACTGGGAGTGTGTTAGTATTTGACGGGGGCGGGGTGGACTGGGAATGTGTCAGTATTTAACGGGGGAGGGGGACTGGGAGTGTGTCAGTATTTGATGGGGGCGGGGGACTGGGAGTGTGTCAATATTTGCAGGGGAGCGGGGAGACGGGGAGTGTGTCAGTATTTGCAGGGGAGCGGGGAGACGGGGAGTGTGTCAGTATTTGCGAGGGGGGAGACTGGGAGTGTGTCAGTCTTTGCGAGGGGGGTGACTAGGAGTGTGTCAGTATTTGAAGGGGGGGTGGACTGGGAATGTGTCAGTATTTGCGAGGGGGGACTAGGAGTGTGTCAGTATTTGAGGGGGGGGGGACTGGGAGTGTGTCACTATTTGAGGGGGGGGTGCACTGGGAGTGTGTCAGTATTTGAAGGGGGGGTGGACTGGGAATGTGTCAGTATTTGCGAGGGGGGACTAGGAGTGTGTCAGTATTTGAGGGGGGAGACTGGGAGTGTGTCAGTATTTGACGGGGGGGTGTGGACTTGGAGTGTGTCAGTATTTGACGGGGGAGTGTGGACTGGGAGCGTGTCACTATTTGACGGGGGAGGGGTGACTGGGAGTGTGTCAGTATTTGCAGGGGAGGGGGCACTGGGAGTGTGTCAGTATTTGCAGGGGAGGGGGGACTGGGAGCGTGTCAGTATTTGACGGGGACGGTGGACTGGGAGTGTGTCAGTTTTGATGGGGGCGGGGAACTGGGAGTGTGTCAGTATTTGACGGGGGCGGGGGACTGGGAGCGTGTCAGTATTTGCAGGGGAGGGGGGACTGGGAGCGTGTCAGTATTTGACGGGGGCGGGGGACTGGGAGTGTGTCAGTATTTGCAGGGGAGGGGGACTGGGAGTGTGTCAGTATTTGACGGGGGAGGGGGGACTGGGAGTGTGTCAGTATTTGAGGGGAGGGTGGACTGGGATTGTGTCAGTTTTGACGGGGGCGGGGGACTGGGAGTGTGTCAGTATTTGCAGGGGAGGGGGGAGACTGGGAGTGTGTCAGTATTTGACGGGGGAGGGGGGACTGAGAGCGTGTCACTAATATGACGGGGGAGGGGTGACTGGGAGTGTGTCAGTATTTGCGAGGGGGGAGACTGGGAGTGTGTCAGTATTTGACGGGGGCGGTGGACTGGGAGCGTGTCAGTATTTGACGGGGGCGGTGGACTGGGAGTGTGTCAGTTTTGATGGGGGCGGGGAACTGGGAGTGTGTCAGTATTTGACGGGGGCGGGGGACTGGGAGCGTGTCAGTATTTGCAGGGGAGGGGGGACTGGGAGCGTGTCAGTATTTGACGGGGGCGGGGGACTGGGAGTGTGTCAGTATTTGCAGGGGAGGGGGGACTGGGATTGTGTCAGTTTTGATGGTGGCGGGGGACTGGGAGTGTGTCAGTATTTGCAGGGGTGGGGGGAGACTGGGAGCGTGTCAGTATTTGCAGGGGAGGGGGGAGACGGGGAGTGTGTCAGTATTTGCGAGGGGGGACTGGGAGTGTGTCAGTATGTGCGAGGGGGGAGACTGGGTGTGTGTCAGTATTTGCGAGGGGGGACTAGGAGTGTGTCAGTATTTGAGGGGGGGTGGACTGGGAGTGTGTCAGTATTTGCAGGGGACGGGGGAGACTGGGAGTGTGTCAGTATTTGACGGGGGAGGGGGGACTGGGAGCGTGTCAGTATTTGACGGGGAGGGGGCACTGGGAGTGTGTCAGTATTTGACGGGGGCGGGTTAGTGGGAGTGTGTCAGTATTTGACGGGGAGGGGGGACTGGGAGTGTGTCAGTATTTGACGGGGAGGGGGGACTGGGAGTGTGTCAGTATTTGACGGGAGACTGGGAGTGTGTCAGTATTTGAGTGGGGGGTGGACTGGGAGTGTGTCTGTATTTGCAGGGGAGGGGGGAGACTGGGAGTGTGTCAGTATTTGCAGGGGAGGGCGGACTGGGAGTGTGTCAGTATTTGACGGGGGGGGGGGTGGACTGGGAGTGTGTCAGTATTTGAGTGGGGGGTGGACTGGGAGTGTGTCAGTATTTGCAGGGGAGGGGGGAGACTGGGAGTGTGTCAGTATTTGCAGGGGAGGGCGGACTAGGAGTGTGTCAGTATTTGACGGGTGCGGGGGACTGGGAGTGTGTCAGTATTTGCAGGGGAGGGCGGACTGGGAGTGTGTCAGTATTTGACGGGGGGGGGGGGGTGGACTGGGAGCGTGTCACTATTTGACGGGGGCGGGGAACTGGGAGTGTGTCAGTATTTGACGGGGGCGGGGGACTGGGAGCATTTCAGTATTTGCAGGGGAGGGGGGACTGGGAGTGTGTCAGTATTTGAGGGGGGGTGGACTGGGATTGTGTCAGTATTTGACGGGGGAGGGGGACTGGGAGTGTGTCAGTATTTGAAGGGGGCGGGGGACTGGGAGTGTGTCAGTATTTGCAGGGGAGGGGGGAGACTGGGAGTGTGTCAGTATTTGCGAGGGGGGACTAGGAGTGTGTCAGTATTTGCAGGGGAGGGGGCAGACTGGGAGTGTGTCAGTATTTGCGAGGGGCGACTAGGAGTGTGTCAGTATTTGACGGGGAGGGGGGACTGGGAGTGTGTCAGTATTTGAGGGGGGGTGGACTGGGAGCGTGTCAGTATTTGACGGGGGAGGGGGGACTGGGAGTGTGTCAGTATTTGACGGGGGCGGGGTGGACTGGGAGTGTGTCAGTATTTGATGGGGGGGCTGAACTGGGAGTGTGTCAGTATTTGACGGGGGCGGGGGACTGGGAGTGTGTCAGTATTTGCAGGGGAGGGGGGAGACTGGGAGTGTGTCAGTATTTGACGGGGATGGGTGGACTGGGAGCGTGTCAGTATTTGACGGGGGAGGGGGGACTGGGAGTGTGTCAGTATTTGCAGGGGAGGGGGGACTGGGAGTGTGTTAGTATTTGACGGGGGAGGGGGGACTGGGAGTGTGTCAGTATTTGCAGGGGAGGGGGGACTGGGAGTGTGTCAGTATTTGCAGGGGAGGGGGGACTGGGAGTGTGTTAGTATTTGACGGGGGAGGGGGGACTGGGAGTGTGTCAGTATTTGCAGAGGAGGGGGGACTGGGAGTGTGTCAGTATTTGCAGGGGAGAGGGGACTGGGAGTGTGTTAGTATTTGACGGGGGCGGGGTGGACTGGGAATGTGTCAGTATTTAAGAGGGGGGAGGACTGGGAGTATGTCAGTATTTGCGAGGGGGGACTAGTAGTGTGTCAGTATTTGAGGGGGGGGACTGGGAGTGTGTCAGTATTTGAGTGGGGGGGGTGGACTGGGAGTGTGTCAGTATTTGCAGGGGACGGGGGAGACTGGGAGTGTGTCAGTATTTGCAGGGGAGGGGGGAGACTGGGAGTGTGTCAGTATTTGCGAAGGGGGAGACTGGGAGTGTGTCAGTATTTGACGGGGGGGGGTGGACTGGGAATGTGTCAGTATTTAAGTGGGGGGGTGGACTGGGAGTATGTCAGTATTTGCGAGGGGGGAGACTGGGAGTGTGTCAGTATTTGCGAGGGGGGACTAGGAGTGTGTCAGTATTTGAGGGGGGGTTGGACTGGGAGTGTGTCAGTATTTGAAGCGGGGGGTGGACTGGGAATGTGTCAGTATTTGCGAGGGGGGACTAGGAATGTGTCAGTATTTGACGAGGGGGGGTTGGACTGGGAGTGTGTCAGTATTTGACGAGGGGGGGCTGGACTGGGAGTGTGTCAGTATTTGACGGGGGGGGGTGGACTAGGAGTGTGTCAGTATTTGACGGGGGCGGGGGACTAGGAGTGTGTCAGTATTTGCAGGGGAAGGCGGAGACTGGGAGTGTGTCAGTATTTGCAGGGGAAGGGGGAGACTGGGAGTGTGTCAGTATTTGCAGGGGACGGGGGAGACGGGGAGTGTGTCAGTTTGTGCGAGGGGGGAGACTGGGAGTGTGTCAGTATTTGACGGGGGGGGTGGACTGGGAATGTGTCAGTATTTAAGGGGGGGAGTGGACTGGGAGTATGTCAGTATTTGCGAGAGGGGAGACTGGGAGTGTGTCAGTATTTGCGAGGGGTGACTAGGAGTACGTCAGTATTTGGCGGGAGGGTGTGGACTTGGAGTGTGTCAGAATTTGACGGGGGAGGGGGGACTGGGAGCGTGTCAGTATTTGACGGGGGAGGGGGGACTGTGAGTGTGTCATTATTTGCAGGGGAGGGGGACTGGGAGTGTGTCAGTATTTGAGGGGGGGGTGGACTGGGAGTGTGTCAGTATTTGCAGGGGAGGGGGGACTGGGAGTGTGTCAGTATTTGAGGGGGGGTGGTGGACTGGGAGTGTGTCAGTATTTGACGGGGGAGGGGGACTGAGAGTGTGTCAGTATTTGACGGGGGGGGACTGGGAGTGTGTCAGTATTTGACGGGGGCGGGGGACTGGGCGCGTGTCAGTATTTGCAGGGGAGGGGGACTGGGAGCGTGTCAGTATTTGACGGGTGACTGGGAGTGTGTCAGTATTTGAGGGGGGGTTGGACTGGGAGTGTGTCAGTATTTGCAGGGGAGCGGGGAGACTGGGAGTGTGTCAGTATTTGACGGGGGCGGGGGACTGGGAGAGTGTCAGTATTTGACGGAGGGGGGGGACTGGGAGTGTGTCAGTATTTGACGGGGGAGGGGGGACTGGGAGCGTGTCAGTATTTGACGGGGGTGGGGACTGGGAGTGTGTCAGTATTTGACGGGGGACTGGGAGTGTGTCAGTATTTGAGGGGGGGTTGGACTGGGAGTGTGTCAGTATTTGCAGGGGAGGGGGGAGACTGGGTGTGTGTCAGTATTTGACGAGGGCGGGGGACTGGGAGTGTTTCAGTATTTGACGGGGGCGGGGGACTGGGAGCGTGTCAGTATTTGCAGGGGAGGGGGAGACTGGGAGTGTGTCAGTATTTGCAGGGGAGGGGGGAGACTGGGAGTGTATCAGTATTTGAGGGGGGGGTGGACTGGGAGTGTGTCAGTATTTGACAGGGTGAAGGGAGAGACTGGGAGTGTGTCAGTATTTGCGAGGGGGGAGACTGGGAGTGTGTCAGTATTTGCGAGGGGGGAGACTGGGAGTGTGTCAGTATTTGACGGGGGGGGGGGGTGGACTGGGAATGTGTCAGTATTTAAGTAGGGGGTGGACTGGGAGTATGTCAGTATTTGCGAGGGGTGAGACTGGGAGTGTGTCAGTATTTGCGAGGGGGGACTAGGAGTGTGTCAGTATTTGAAGGTGGGGGTGGACTGGGAATGTGTCAGTATTTGAGGGGGGGGGGGTGGACTGGGAGTGTGTCAGTATTTGCAGGGGACGGGGGAGACTGGGAGTGTGTCAGTATTTGACAGGGATGGGTGGACTGGGAGCGTGTCAGTATTTAACGGGGGCGATGGACTGGGAGAGTGTCAGTATTTGCAGGGGAGGGTAGAGACTGGGAGTGTGTCTGTATTTGCGAGGGGGGACTAGGAGTGTGTCAGTATTTGAGGGAGGGGGACTGGGAGTGTGTCAGTATTTGAGGGGGGGCTGGACTGGGAGTGTGTCAGTATTTGCAGGGGAGGGGGGAGACTGGGAATGTGTCAGTATTTGACGGGGGGGTGTGGACTTGGAGTGTGTCAGTATTTGACGGGGGAGGCGGAACTGGGAGCGTGTCAGTATTTGACGGGGGAGGGGGGACTGGGAGTGTGTCAGTATTTGCAGGGGAGGGGGGACTGGGAGTGTGTCAGTATTTGCAGAGGAGGGGGGACTGGGAGCGTGTCAGTATTTGACGGGGAGGGGGGACTGGGAGTGTGTCAGTATTTGACGGGGGACTGGGAGTGTGTCAGTATTTGAGGGGGAGGGTGGACTGGGAGTGTGTCAGTATTTGCAGGGGAGTGGGGAGACTGGGAGCGTGTCAGTATTTGCAGGGGAGGGGGGAGACTGGGAGAGTGTCAGTATTTGAGGGGGGTGTGGACTGGGATTGTGTCAGTATTTGACGGGGGAGGGGGACTGGGAGTGTGTCAGTATTTGACGGGGGCGGGGGACTGGGAGTGTGTCAGTATTTGACGGGGGCGGGGGACTGGGAGCGTGTCAATATTTGCAGGGGAGGGGGGAGACTGGGAGTGTGTCAGTATTTGCAGGGGAGGGGGGAGACGGGGAGTGTGTCAGTATTTGACGGGGGGGGTGGACTGGGAGTGTGTCACTATTTGACGGGTGCGGGGGACTGGGAGTGTGTCAGTATTTGCAGGGGAGGGGGGACTGGGAGTGTGTCAGTATTTGAGGGGGGGGTGGACTGGGATTGTGTCAGTATTTGACGGGGGAGGGGGACTGGGAGTGTGTCAGTATTTGATGGGGGCGGGGGACTGGGAGTGTGTCAGTATTTGATGGGGGCGGGGGACTGGGAGTGTGTCAGTATTTGGCGGGGGCGGGGGACTGGGAGCGTGTCAGTATTTGCAGGGGAGGGGGGAGACTGGGAGTGTGTCAATATTTGCAGGGGAGGGGGGAGGCTGGGAATGTGTCAGTATTTGCGAGGGGGGAATGGAGTGTGTCAGTATTTGAGAGGGGGGGTGGACTGGGAATGTGTCAGTATTTGCGAGGGGGGACTGGGAGTGTGTCAGTATTTGACGGGGGGTGGTGGACTGGGAGTGTGTCAGTATTTGACGGGGGGGGGGGTGGACTGGGAGTGTGTCAGTATTTGACGGGGGCGGGGGACTGGGAGTGTGTCAGTATTTGACGGGGGCGGGGGACTGGGAGTGTGTCAGTATTTGACGGGGGCGGGGGACTGGGAGTGTGTCAGTATTTGCGAGGGGGGAGACTGGGAGTGTGTCAGTATTTGACGGGGGGTGGTGGACTGGGAGTGTGTCAGTATTTGACGGGGGAGGGGGACTGGGAGTGTGTCAGTATTTAACGGGGGGGGGGGGGTGGACTGGGAGCGTGTCCCTATTTGACGGGGGCGGGGAACTGGGAGTGTGTCAGTATTTGACGGGGGCGGGGGACTGGGAGCATGTCAGTATTTGCAGGGGAGGGGGGACTGGGAGTGTGTCAGTATTTGAGGGGGGGGTGGACTGGGATTGTGTCAGTATTTGACGGGGGAGGGGGACTGTGAGTGTGTCAGTATTTGAAGGGGGCGGGGGACTGGGAGTGTGTCAGTATTTGCAGGGGAGGGGGGTGACTGGGAGTGTGTCAGTATTTGCGAGGGGGGACTAGGAGTGTGTCAGTATTTGCAGGGGAGGGGGGAGACTGGGAGTGTGTCAGTATTTGCGAGGGGCGACTAGGAGTGTGTCAGTATTTGACGGGGAGGGGGGACTGGGAGTGTGTCAGTATTTGAGGGGGGAGGTGGACTGGGAGCGTGTCAGTATTTGACGGGGGAGGGGGGACTGGGAGTGTGTCAGTATTTGACGGGGGCGGGGTGGACTGGGAGTGTGTCAGTATTTGATGGGGTGGCTGAACTGGGAGTGTGTCAGTATTTGACGGGGGCGGGGGACTGGGAGTGTGTCAGTATTTGCAGGGGAGGGGGGAAACTGGGAGTGTGTCAGTATTTGCGAGGGGGGACTAGGAGTGTGTCAGTATTTGACGGGGATGGGTGGACTGGGAGCGTGTCAGTATTTGACGGGGGAGGGGGGACTGGGAGTGTGTCAGTATTTGCAGGGGAGGGGGGACTGGGAGTGTGTCAGTATTTGCGAGGGTGGACTGGGAGTGTGTCAGTATTTGACGGGGATGGGTGGACTGGGAGTGTGTCAGTATTTGACGGGGGAGGGGGGACTGGGAGTGTGTCAGTATTTGCAGGGGAGGGGGGACTGGGAGTGTGTTAGTATTTGACGGGGGAGGGGGGACTGGGAGTGTGTCAGTATTTGCAGGGGTGAAGGAACTGGGAGTGTGTCAGTATTTGCAGGGGAGGGGGGACTGGGAGTGTGTCAGTATTTGCAGGGGAGGGGGGACTGGGAGTGTGTCAGTATTTGCAGGGGAGGGGGGACTGGGAGTGTGTTAGTATTTGACGGGGGCGGGGTGGACTGGGAATGTGTCAGTATTTAAGAGGGGGTGGACTGGGAGTATGTCAGTATTTGCGAGGGGGGACTAGTAGTGTGTCAGTATTTGAGGGGGGGGGGACTGGGAGTGTGTCAGTATTTGAGTGGGGGGGTGGACTGGGAGTGTGTCAGTATTTGCAGGGGACGGGGGAGACTGGGAGTGTGTCAGTATTTGCAGGGGAGGGGGGAGACTGGGAGTGTGTCAGTATTTGCGAAGGGGGAGCCTGGGAGTGTGTCAGTATTTGACGGGGCGGGGGGTGGACTGGGAATGTGTCAGTATTTAAGTGGGGGGGTGGACTGGGAGTATGTCAGTATTTGCGAGGGGGGAGACTGGGAGTGTGTCAGTATTTGCGAGGGGGGACTAGGAGTGTGTCAGTATTTGAGAGGGGGGGGGGGGTTGGACTGGGACTGTGTCAGTATTTGAAGCGGGGGGTGGACTGGGAATGTGTCAGTATTTGCGAGGGTGGACTAGGAGTGTGTCAGTATTTGACGAGGGGGGGTTGGACTGGGAGTGTGTCAGTATTTGACGGGGTTGGGTGGACTGGGAGTGTGTCAGTATTTGACGAGGGGGGCTGGACTGGGAGTGTGTCAGTATTTGACGGGGGGGGGGTGTGGACTAGGAGTGTGTCAGTATTTGACGGGGGTGGGGGACTAGGAGTGTGTCAGTATTTGCAGGGGAAGGGGGAGACTGGGAGTGTGTCAGTATTTGTAGGGGAAGGGGGAGACTGGGAGTGTGTCAGTATTTGCAGGGGACGGGGGAGACGGGGAGTGTGTCAGTTTGTGCGAGGGGGGAGACTGGGAGTGTGTCAGTATTTGACGGGGGGGTGGACTGGGAATGTGTCAGTATTTAAGGGGGGGAGTGGACTGGGAGTATGTCAGTATTTGCGAGGGGGGAGACTGGGAGTGTGTCAGTATTTGCGAGGGGTGACTAGGAGTACGTCAGTATTTGGCGGGGGGGTGTGGACTTGGAGTGTGTCAGTATTTGACGGGGGAGGGGGGACTGGGAGCGTGTCAGTATTTGACGGGGGAAGGGGGACTGGGAGTGTGTCAGTATTTGCAGGGGAGGGGGGACTGGGAGTGTGTCAGTATTTAAGGTGGGGGAGTGGACTGGGAGTGTGTCAGTATTTGCAGGGGAGGGGGACTGGGAGTGTGTCAGTATTTGAGGGGAGGGGGACTGGGAGTGTGTCAGTATTTGCAGGGGAGGGGGGAAACTGGGAGTGTGTCAGTATTTGAGGGGGGGTGTGGACTGGGAGTGTGTCAGTATTTGCAGGGGAGGGGGACTGGGAGTGTGTCAGTATTTGAGGGGGGGGGTGGACTGGGAGTGTGTCAGTATTTGCAGGGGAGGGGGGACTGGGAGCGTGTCAGTATTTGACGGGGGGGGGGACTGGGAGTGTGTCAGTATTTGACGGGTGACTGGGAGTGTGTCAGTATTTGAGGGGAGGGGGAACTGGGAGTGTGTCAGTATTTGAGGGGGGTGTGGACTGGGATTGTGTCAGTATTTGACGGGGGAGGGGGACTGGGAGTGTGTCAGTATTTGACGGGGGCTGGGGACTGGGAGTGTGTCAGTATTTGACGGGGGCGGGGGACTGGGAGCGTGTCAATATTTGCAGGGGAGGGGGGAGACTGGGAGTGTGTCAGTATTTGCAGGGGAGGGGGGAGACGGGGAGTGTGTCAGTATTTGACGGGGGGGGGGTGGACTGGGAGTGTGGCACTATTTGACGGGTGCGGGGGACTGGGAGTGTGTCAGTATTTGCAGGGGAGGGGGGACTGGGAGTGTGTCAGTATTTGAGGGGGGGGTGGACTGGGATTGTGTCAGTATTTGACGGGGGAGGGGGACTGGGATTGTGTCAGTATTTGACGGGGGAGGGGGACTGGGAGTGTGTCAGTATTTGACGGGGGCTGGGGACTGGGAGTGTGTCAGTATTTGATGGGGGCGGGGGACTGGGAGCGTGTCAATATTTGCAGGGGAGGGGGGAGACTGGGAGTGTGTCAGTATTTGCAGGGGAGGGGGGAGACGGGGAGTGTGTCAGTATTTGACGGGGGGGGGGGGTGGACTGGGAGTGTGTCACTATTTGACGGGTGCGGGGGACTGGGAGTGTGTCAGTATTTGCAGGGGAGGGGGGACTGGGAGTGTGTCAGTATTTGAGGGGGGGGGTGGACTGGGATTGTGTCAGTATTTGACGGGGGAGGGGGACTGGGAGTGTGTCAGTATTTGACGGGGGAGGGGGACTGGGAGTGTGTCAGTATTTGATGGGGGCGGGGGACTGGGAGTGTGTCAGTATTTGACGGGGGCGGGGGACTGGGAGCGTGTTAGTATTTGCAGGGGAGGGGGGAGACTGGGAGTGTGTCAATATTTGCAGGGGAGGGGGGAGGCTGGGAGTGTGTCAGTATTTGCGAGGGGGGAGACTGGGAGTGTGTCAGTATTTGCAGGGGAGGGGGGAGGCTGGGAATGTGTCAGTATTTGCGAGGGGGGAATGGGAGTGTGTCAGTATTTGAGAGGGGGGGTGGACTGGGAATGTGTCGGTATTTGCGAGGGGGGACTGGGAGTGTGTCAGTATTTGACGGGGGGTGGTGGACTGGGAGTGTGTCAGTATTTGACGGGGGCGGGGGACTGGGAGTGTGTCAGTATTTGACGGGGGGTGGTGGACTGGGAGTGTGTCAGTATTTGACGGGGGAGGGGGGAGACTGGGAGTGTGTCAGTATTTGCAGGGGACGGGGGAGACTGGGAGTGTGTCAGTATTTGCGAGGGGGGAGACTGGGAGTGTGTCAGTATTTGACGGGGGGTGGTGGACTGGGAGTGTGTCAGTATTTGACGGGGGAGGGGGGACTGGGAGTGTGTCAGTATTTAACGAGGGGGGTGGACTGGGAGCGTGTCACTATTTGACGGGGGCGGGGTACTGGGAGTGTGTCAGTATTTGACGGGGGCGGGGGACTGGGAGCATGTCAGTATTTGCAGGGGAGGGGGGACTGGGAGTGTGTCAGTATTTGAGGGGGGGTGGACTGGGATTGTGTCAGTATTTGACGGGGGAGGGGGACTGGGAGTGTGTCAGTATTTGAAGGGGGCGGGGGACTGGGAGTGTGTCAGTATTTGCAGGGGAGGGGGGAGACTGGGAGTGTTTCAGTATTTGCGAGGGGGGACTAGGAGTGTGTCAGTATTTGCAGGGGAGGGGGGAGACTGGGAGTGTGTCAGTATTTGCGAGGGGCGACTAGGAGTGTGTCAGTATTTGACGGGGAGGCGGGACTGGGAGTGTGTTAGTATTTGACGGGGGGGGTGGACTGGGAGCGTGTCAGTATTTGACGGGGGAGGGGGGACTGGGAGTGTGTCAGTATTTGACGGGGGCGGGGTGGACTGGGAGTGTGTCAGTATTTGATGGGGGGGCTGAACTGGGAGTGTGTCAGTATTTGACGGGGGCGGGGGACTGGGAGTGTGTCAGTATTTGCAGGGGAGGGGGGAGACTGGGAGTGTGTCAGTATTTGCGAGGGGGGACTAGGAGTGTGTCAGTATTTGACTGAGATGGGTGGACTGGGAGCGTGTCAGTATTTGACGGGGGAGGGGGGACTGGGAGTGTGTCAGTATTTGCAGGGGAGGGGGGACTGGGAGTCTGTCAGTATTTGCGAGGGGGGAAACTGGGAGTGTTTAGTATTTGAGGGGGGGTGTGGACTGGGAGTGTGTCAGTATTTGCAGGGGAGGGGGACTGGGAGTGTGTCAGTATTTGAGGGGGGGGGGGGTGGACTGGGAGTGTGTCAGTATTTGCAGGGGAGGGGGGACTGGGAGTGTGCCAGTATTTGAGGGGGGGTGGTGGACTGGGAGTGTGTCAGTATTTGACGGGGGAGGGGGACTGAGAGTGTGTCAGTATTTGACGGGGGGGGGCGACTGGGAGTGTGTCAGTATTTGACGGGGGCGGGGGACTGGGCGCGTGTCAGTATTTGCAGGGGAGGGGGGGAGACTGGGAGTGTGTCAGTATTTGCAGGGGAGGGGGGGAGACTGGGAGTGTGTCAGTATTTGCAGGGGAGGGGGACTGGGAGCGTGTCAGTATTTGCAGGGGTGGGGAGACTGGGTGTGTGTCAGTATTTGACGGGGGGCGGATGGACTGGGAATGTGTCAGTATTTGACGGGGGCGGGGGGACTGGGAGTGTGTCAGTATTTGACGGGGGAGGGGTTCTGGGAGCGTGTCAGTATTTGACGGTGGGGGGGGGACTGGGAGTGTGTCAGTATTTGCAGGGGAGGGGGGAGACTGGGAGTGTGTCAGTATTTGCGAGGTGGGACTAGGAGTGTGTCAGTATTTGAGGGGGGCGGGGACTGGGAGTGTGTCAGTATTTGAGGGGGGCGGGGACTGGGAGTGTGTCAGTATTTGCAGGGGAGGGGGGAGACTGGGAGTGTGTCAGTATTTGCGAGGGGGGACTAGGAGTGTGTCAGTATTTGAGGGGGTGGGACTGGGAATGTGTCAGTATTTGAGGGGGGGTGGACTGGGAGTGTGTCAGTATTTGCAGGGGAGGGGGGAGACTGGGAGTGTGTCAGTATTTGACGGGTGGGTGTGGAGTTGGAGTGTGTCAGTATTTGACGGGGGGGTGGACTGGGAGCGTGTCAGTATTTGACGGGGGAGGGGGGACTGGGAGTGTGTCAGTATTTGCAGGGGAGGGGGGACTGGGAGCGTGTCAGTATTTGACGGGGAGGGGGTACTGGGAGTGTGTCAGTATTTCAGGGGGGGGGGTTGGACTGGGAGTGTGTCTGTATTTGCAGGGGAGGGGGGAGACTGGGAGTGTGTCAGTATTTGACGGGGGCGGGGGACTGGGAGTGTGTCAGTATTTGAGGCGGGGGTGGACTGGGAGTGTATCAGTATTTGAGGGGGGGTGGACTGGGAGTGTGTCAGTATTTGTGAGGGGGGAGACTGGGAGTGTGTCAGTATTTGAGGGGGGGGTGGACTGGGAGTATGTCAGTATTTGCAGGGGAGAGGGGAGACTGGGAGTGTGTCAGTATTTGACGGGGGGTGGACTGGGAGTGTATCAGTGTTTGAGGTGGGGGGGCGTGGACTGGGAATGTGTCAGTATTTGAGGGGTGGGGTGGACTGGGAGTGTGTCAGTATTTGCGAGGGGGGAGACTGGGAGTGTGTCAGTATTTGCGAGGGGGGAGACTGGGAGTGTGTCAGTTTTTTGAGGGGGGTTGGTGGACTGGGAGTGTGTCAGTATTTGAGAGGGAGTGGACTGGGAGTGTGTCAGTATTTGCAGGGGAGGGGGGACTGGCAGTGTATCAGTATTTGACGGGGGGGTGTGGTGGACTGGGAGTGTGTCAGTGTTTGCAGGGGATGGGGGCTGGGAGTGTGTCAGTATTTGACGGGGGGGGTGTGGACTGGGAGTGTGTCAGTATTTGACGGGGGGGTGTGGACTGGGACTGTGTCAGTATTTGACGGGGGGGTGTGGACTGGGAGTGTGTCAGTATTTAAGGGGGGGGGGGTGGACTGGGAGTGTGTCAGTATTTGACGGGGGTGGGGGAACTGGGAGTGTGTCAGTATTTGCGAGGTGGGACTAGGAGTGTGTCAGTATTTGAGGGGGGCGGGGACTGGGAGTGTGTCAGTATTTGACGGGGGGGTGTGGACTGGGAGTGTGTCAGTATTTGACGGGGAGGGGGGAGACTGGGAGTGTGTCAGTATTTGAGGGGGCCGGGGACTGGGAGTGTGTCAGTATTTGACGGGGGGGTGTGGACTGGGAGTGTGTCAGTATTTGAGGGGGGGGTGGACTGGGAGTGTGTCACTATTTGACGGGGGAGGGGGGACTGGGAGTGTGTCAGTATTTGCAGGGGAGGGGGGACTGGGAGTGTGTCAGTATTTGACGGGGGAGGGGGGACTGGGAGTGTGTCAGTATTTGACGGCGGAGGGGGGACTGGGAGTGTGTCAGTATTTAGGGGGGGGGGACTGGGAGTGTGTCAGTATTTGCAGGGGAGGGGGGACTGGGAGTGTGTCAGTATTTGCAGGGGAGGGGGGACTGGGAGAGTGTCAGTATTTGACGGGGGGGTGTGGACTGGGAGTGTGTCAGTATTTGACGGGGGGGTGTGGACTGGGAGTGTGTCAGTATTTAAGGGGGGGGGGTGGACTGGGAGTGTGTCAGTATTTGACGGGGAGGTGGGACTGGGAGCGTGTCAGTATTTGACGGGGAGGGGGAACTGGGAGTGTGTTAGTATTTGACGGGGGCGGGGGACTGGGAGTGTGTCAGTATTTGATGGGGGTGGGGGACTGGGAGTGTGTCAGTATTTGCAGGGGAGGGGGGAGACTGGGAGTGTGTCAATATTTGCAGGGGAGGGGGGAGGCTGGGAGTGTGTCAATATTTGCGAGGGGGGAGACTGGGAGTGTGTCAGTATTTGAGGGGGGGTGGACTGGGAGTGTATCAGTGTTTGAGGTGGGGGGGCGTGGACTGGGAATGTGTCAGTATTTGAGGGGTGGGGTGGACTGGGAGTGTGTCAGTATTTGCGAGGGTGGAGACTGGGAGTGTGTCAGTATTTGCGAGGGGGGAGACTGGGAGTGTGTCAGTATTTGCGAGGGGGGAGACTGGGAGTGTGCCAGTATTTGAGAGGGGGTGGATTGGGAGTGTGTCAGTATTTGCAGGGGATGGGGGACTGGCAGTGTATCAGTATTTGACGGTGGGGTGTGGTGGAGTGGGAGTGTGTCAGTGTTTGCAGGGGATGGGGGCTGGGAGTGTGTCAGTATTTGACGGGGGGGGGGGGTGTGGACTGGGAGTGTGTCAGTATTTGACGGGGCCGGTGGACTAGGACTGTGTCAGTATTTGACGGGGGCGGTGGACTGGGAGTGTGTCAGTATTTGCAGGGGAGGGGGGACTGGGAGTGTGTCAGTATTTGACGGGGCGGGGCACTGGGAGTGTGTCAGTATTTGACGGGGGAGGGGGGACTGGGAGTGTGTCAGTATTTGCAGGGGAGGGGGGACTGGCAGTGTATCAGTATTTGACGGGGGGGTGTGGTGGACTGGGAGTGTGTCAGTGTTTGCAGGGGATGGGGGCTGGGAGTGTGTCAGTATTTGACGGGGGGGGTGTGGACTGGGAGTGTGTCAGTATTTGACGGGGGGGTGTGGACTGGGACTGTGTCAGTATTTGACGGGGGGGTGTGGACTGGGAGTGTGTCAGTATTTAAGGGGGGGGGGGGGTGGACTGGGAGTGTGTCAGTATTTGACGGGGGTGGGGGAACTGGGAGTGTGTCAGTATTTGCGAGGTGGGACTAGGAGTGTGTCAGTATTTGAGGGGGGCGGGGACTGGGAGTGTGTCAGTATTTGACGGGGGGGTGTGGACTGGGAGTGTGTCAGTATTTGACGGGGAGGGGGGAGACTGGGAGTGTGTCAGTATTTGAGGGGGCCGGGGACTGGGAGTGTGTCAGTATTTGACGGGGGGGTGTGGACTGGGAGTGTGTCAGTATTTGAGGGGGGGGTGGACTGGGAGTGTGTCACTATTTGACGGGGGAGGGGGGACTGGGAGTGTGTCAGTATTTGCAGGGGAGGGGGGACTGGGAGTGTGTCAGTATTTGACGGGGGAGGGGGGACTGGGAGTGTGTCAGTATTTGACGGCGGAGGGGGGACTGGGAGTGTGTCAGTATTTAGGGGGGGGGACTGGGAGTGTGTCAGTATTTGCAGGGGAGGGGGGACTGGGAGTGTGTCAGTATTTGCAGGGGAGGGGGGACTGGGAGAGTGTCAGTATTTGACGGGGGGGGTGTGGACTGGGAGTGTGTCAGTATTTGACGGGGGGGTGTGGACTGGGAGTGTGTCAGTATTTAAGGGGGGGGGGGTGGACTGGGAGTGTGTCAGTATTTGACGGGGAGGTGGGACTGGGAGCGTGTCAGTATTTGACGGGGAGGGGGAACTGGGAGTGTGTTAGTATTTGACGGGGGCGGGGGACTGGGAGTGTGTCAGTATTTGATGGGGGTGGGGGACTGGGAGTGTGTCAGTATTTGCAGGGGAGGGGGGAGACTGGGAGTGTGTCAATATTTGCAGGGGAGGGGGGAGGCTGGGAGTGTGTCAGTATTTGCGAGGGGGGAGACTGGGAGTGTGTCAGTATTTGAGGGGGGGTGGACTGGGAGTGTATCAGTGTTTGAGGTGGGGGGGCGTGGACTGGGAATGTGTCAGTATTTGAGGGGTGGGGTGGACTGGGAGTGTGTCAGTATTTGCGAGGGTGGAGACTGGGAGTGTGTCAGTATTTGCGAGGGGGGAGACTGGGAGTGTGTCAGTATTTGCGAGGGGGGAGACTGGGAGTGTGCCAGTATTTGAGAGGGGGTGGATTGGGAGTGTGTCAGTATTTGCAGGGGATGGGGGACTGGCAGTGTATCAGTATTTGACGGTGGGGTGTGGTGGAGTGGGAGTGTGTCAGTGTTTGCAGGGGATGGGGGCTGGGAGTGTGTCAGTATTTGACGGGGGGGGGCGGGGGGTGTGGACTGGGAGTGTGTCAGTATTTGACGGGGCCGGTGGACTGGGACTGTGTCAGTATTTGACGGGGGCGGTGGACTGGGAGTGTGTCAGTATTTGCAGGGGAGGGGGGACTGGGAGTGTGTCAGTATTTGACGGGGCGGGGCACTGGGAGTGTGTCAGTATTTGACGGGGGAGGGGGGACTGGGAGTGTGTCAGTATTGGCAGGGGAGGGAGGACTGGGAGTGTGTCAGTATTTGACGGGGCGGGGTACTGGGAGTGTGTCAGTATTTGACGGGGGAGGGGGGACCGGGAGTGTGTCAGTATTTGACGGGGGAGGGGGGACTGGGAGTGTGTTAGTATTTGACGGCGTAGGGGGGACTGGGAGTGTGCAGTATTTAAGGTGGGGGGACTGGGAGTGTGTCAGTATTTGCAGGGGAGGGGGGACTGGGAGTGTGTCAGTATTTGCAGGGGAGGGGGGACTGGGAGAGTGTCAGTATTTGACGGGGGGGAGTGGACTGGGAGTGTGTCAGTATTTGACGGGAGGGTGTGGACTGGGAGTGTGTCTGTATTTAAGTGGGGGGTGGACTGGGAGTGTGTCAGTATTTGACGGGGGTGGGGGAACTGGGAGAGTGTCAGTATTTGACGGGAGCGGGGGACTGGGAGTATGTCAGTATTTGACGGGGGAGGGGGGACTGGGAGTGTGTCAGTATTTGACGGGAGCGGGGGACTGGGAGTATGTCAGTATTTGAGGGGGGGGTGGACTGGGAGCGTGTCAATATTTGCAGGGGAGGGGGACTGGGAGCGTGTCAGTATTTGAGGGGAGGGGGGACTGGGAGTGTGTCAGTATTTGACGGGGGCGGGGGACTGGGAGTGTGTCAGTATTAGATGGGGGCGGGGGACTGGGAGTGAAACATAGAAACATCGATAATAGGTGCAGGAGTAGGCCATTCGGCCCTTCTAGCCTGCACCGCCATTCAATGAGTTCATGGCTGAACATTCCACTTCAGTACCCCATTCCTGCTTTCTCGCCATACCCCTTGATCCCCCTAGCAGTAAGGACCTCATCTAACTCCTTTTTGAATATATTTAGTGAATTGGCCTCAACAACTTTCTGTGGTAGAGAATTCCACAGGTTCACCACTCTCTGGGTGAAGAAGTTCCTCCGCATCTCGGTCCTAAATGGCTTACCCCTTATCCTTAGACTGTGACCCCTGGTTCTGGACTTCCCCAACATTGGGAACATTCTTCCTGCATCTAACCTGTCTAACCCCGTCAGAATTGTATATGTTTCTATGAGGTCCCCTCTCATTCTTCTGAACTCCAGTGAATACAAGCCCAGTTGATCCAGTCTTTCTTGATAGGTCAGTCCCGCCATCCCGGGAATCAGTCTGGTGAACCTTCGCTGCACTCCCTCAATAGCAAGAATGTCCTTCCTCAGGTTAGGAGACCAAAACTGTACACAATACTCCAGGTGTGGCCTCACCAATGCCCTGTACAACTGTAGCAACACCTCCCTGCCCCTGTACTCAAATCCCCTTGCTATGAAGGCCAACATGCCATTTGCTTTCTTAACCGCCTGCTGCACCTGCATGCCAACCTTCAATGACTGATGTACCATGACACCCAGGCCTCTTTGCACCTCCCCTTTTCCTAATCTGTCACCATTCAGATAATAGTCTGTCTCTCTGTTTTTACCACCAAAGTGGATAACCTCACATTTATCCACATTATACTTCATCTGCCATGCATTTGCCCACTCACCTAACCTATCCAAGTCGCTCTGCAGCCTCACAGCATCCTCCTCGCAGCTCACACTGCCACCCAACTTAGTGTCATCCGCAAATTTGGAGATACTACATTTAATCCCCTCATCTAAATCATTAATGTACAGTGTAAACAGCTGGGGCCCCAGCACAGAACCTTGCGGTACCCCACTAGTCACTGCCTGCCATTCTGAAAAGTACCCATTTACTCCTACTCTTTGCTTCCTGTCTGACAACCAGTTCTCAATCCATGTCAGTACACTACCCCCAATCCCATGTGCTCTAACTTTGCACATCAATCTCTTGTGTGGGACCTTGTCAAACGCCTTCTGAAAGTCCAAATATACCACATCAACTGGTTCTCCCTTATCCACTCTACTGGAAACATCCTCAAAAAATTCCAGAAGATTTGTCAAGCATGATTTCCCTTTCACAAATCCATGCTGACTTGGACCTATCATGTCACCTCTTTCCAAATGTACTGCTATGACATCCTTAATAATTGATTCCATCATTTTACCCACTACCGATGCCAGGCTGACCGGTCTATAATTCCCTGTTTTCTCTCTCCCTCCTTTTTTAAAAAGTGGGGTTACATTGGCTACCCTCCACTCCATAGGAACTGATCCAGAGTCAATGGAATGTTGGAAAATGACTGTCAATGCATCCACTATTTCCAAGGCCACCTCCTTAAGTACTCTGGGATGCAGTCCATCAGGCCCTGGGGATTTATCGGCCTTCAATCCCATCAATTTCCCCAACACAATTTCCCGACTAATAAGGATTTCCCTCAGTTCCTCCTCCTTACTAGACCCCCCGACCCCTTTTATAACCGGAAGGTTGTTCGTGTCCTCCTTCGTGAATACCGAACCAAAGTACTTGTTCAATTGGTCCGCCATTTCTTTGTTCCCCGTTATGACTTCCCCTGATTCTGACTGCAGGGGACCTACATTTGTCTTTACTAACCTTTTTCTCTTTACATATCTATAGAAACTTTTGCAATCCGTCTTAATGTTCCCTGCAAGCTTCTTCTCATACTCCATTTTCCCTACCCTAATCAAACCCTTTGTCCTCCTCTGCTGAGTTCTAAATTTCTCCCAGTCCCCAGGTTCGCTGCTATTTCTGGCCAATTTGTATGCCACTTCCTTGGCTTTAATACTATCCCTGATTTCCCTTGATAGCCACGGTTGAGCCACCTTCCCTTTTTTATTTCTATGCCAGTGTGTCAGTATTTGATGGGGGCGGGGGACTGGGAGTGTGTCAGTATTTGCAGGGGAGGGGGGAGACTGGGAGTGTGTCAATATTTGCAGGGGAGGGGGGAGGCTGGGAGTGTGTCAGTATTTGCGAGGGGGGAGACTAGGAGTGTGTCAGTATTTGACGGGGGCGGGGGACTGGGAGCGTGTCAGTATTTGCAGGGGAGTGGGGAGACTGGCAGTGTGTCAATATTTGCAGGGGAGGGGGGAGGCTGGGAGTGTGTCAGTATTTGCGAGGGGGGAGACAGGGAGTGTGTCAGTATTTGCGAGGGGGGAATGGAGTGTGTCAGTATTTGAGAGGGGGGGTGGACTGGGAATGTGTCAGTATTTGCGAGGGGGGACTGGGAGTGTGTCAGTATTTGACGGGGGGTGATGGACTGGGAGTGTGTCAGATTTGACGGGGGCGGGGGACTGGGAGTGTGTCATTATTTGCAGGGGAGGGGGGAGACTCGGAGTGTATCAGTATTTGACGGGGGGGGTGGACTGGGAGTGTGTCAGTATTTGACGGGGGCGGGGGACTGGGAGTGTGTCAGTATTTGCGAGGGGGAAGACTGGGAGTGTGTCAGTATTTGAGGGGGGTGGGGGCTGGGAGTGTGTCAGTATTTGCAGGGGAGGGGGGAGACTGGGAGTGTGTCAGTATTTGACGGGGGTGGTGGACTGGGAGTGTGTCAGTATTTGACGGGGGCGGGGGACTGGGAGTGTGTCAGTATTTGCAGGGGACGGGGGAGACTGGGAGTGTGTCAGTATTTGACGGGGGGGGTGGACTGGGAATGTGTCAGTATCTGCGAGGGGGGAGACTGGGAGTGTGACAGTATTTGAGGGGGGGGACTGGGAGTGTGTCAGTATTTGCAGGGGAGGGGGGAGACTGGGAGTGCGTCAGTATTTGCAGGGGAGGGGGGAGACTGGGAGTGTGTCAGTATTTGCGAGGGGGGAAACTGGGAGTGTGTCAGTATTTGAGGGGGGGTGTGGACTGGGAGTGTGTCAGTATTTGCAGGGGAGGGGGACTGGGAGTGTGTCAGTATTTGCGAGGGGGGAGACTGGGTGTGTGTCAGTATTTGACGGGGGGTGGTGGACTGGGAATGTGTCAGTATTTAAGGGGGGGAGTGGACTGGGAGTATGTCAGTATTTGCGAGGGGGGAAACTGGGAGTGTGTCAGTATTTGAGGGGGGGTGTGGACTGGGAGTGTGTCAGTATTTGCAGGGGAGGGGGACTGGGAGCGTGTCAGTATTTGCAGGGGTGGGGAGACTGGGTGTGTGTCAGTATTTGACGGGGGGCGGGTGGACTGGGAATGTGTCAGTATTTGACGGGGGGGGGTACTGGGAGTGTGTCAGTATTTGACGGGGGAGGGGGGACTGGGAGCGTGTCAGTATTTGACGGGGGGGGGCGACTGGGAGTGTGTCAGTATTTGCAGGGGAGGGGGGAGACTGGGAGTGTGTCAGTATTTGCGAGGTGGGACTAGGAGTGTGTCAGTATTTGAGGGGGGCGGGGACTGGGAGTGTGTCAGTATTTGACGGGGGCGGGGACTGGGAGTGTGTTAGTATTTGCAGGGGAGGGGGGAGACTGGGAGTGTGTCAGTATTTGCGAGGGGGGACTAGGAGTGTGTCAGTATTTGAGGGGGTGGGACTGGGAATGTGTCAGTATTTGAGGGGGGGGGTGGACTGGGAGTGTGTCAGTATTTGCAGGGGAGTGGGGAGACTGGGAGTGTGTCAGTATTTGACGGGGGGGTGTGGAGTTGGAGTGTGTCAGTATTTGACGGGGGGGGGGTGGACTGGGAGCGTGTCAGTATTTGACGGGGGAGGGGGGACTGGGAGTGTGTCAGTATTTGCAGGGGAGGGGGGACTGGGAGCGTGTCAGTATTTGACGGGGAGGGGGGACTGGGAGTGTGTCCGTATTTGACGGGGGACTGTGAGTGTGTCAGTATTTGAGGGGGGGGGGGGTTGGACTGGGAGTGTGTCTGTATTTGCAGGGGAGGGGGGAGACTGGGAGTGTGTCAGTATTTGAGGGAGGGTGGACTGGGAGTGTGTCAGTATTTGCAGGGGTGGGGGAGACTGGGAGTGTGTCAGTATTTGACGGGGAGGGGTGACTGGGAGTGTGTCAGTATTTGCGAGGGGGGAGACTGGGAGTGTGTCAGTATTTGAGGCGGGGGTGGACTGGGAGTGTGTCAGTATTTGAGGGGGGTGGACTGGGAGTGTGTCAGTATTTGTGAGGGGGGAGACTGGGAGTGTGTCAGTATTTGAGGGGGGGGGGGTGGACTGGGAGTATGTCAGTATTTGCGAGGGGGGAGACTGGGAGTGTGTCAGTATTTGAGGGGGGGTGGACTGGGAGTGTATCAGTGTTTGAGGTGGGGGGGGCGTGGACTGGGAATGTGTCAGTATTTGAGGGGTGGGGTGGACTGGGAGTGTGTCAGTATTTGCGAGGGGGGAGACTGGGAGTGTGTCAGTATTTGCGAGGGGGGAGACTGGGAGTGTGTCAGTATTTGCGAGGGGGGAGACTGGGAGTGTGTCAGTTTTTGAGGGGGGGGGGTGGTGGACTGGGAGTGTGTCAGTATTTGAGAGGT
Source organism: Pristiophorus japonicus (assembly GCF_044704955.1). NCBI lineage: Eukaryota > Metazoa > Chordata > Chondrichthyes > Pristiophoridae > Pristiophorus > Pristiophorus japonicus. The sequence goes on along the minus strand of NC_091978.1, from coordinate 24,650,353 downwards.
GGTGGACTGGGAGTGTGTCAGTATTTGCAGGGGAGGGGGGACTGGCAGTGTATCAGTACTTGACGGTGGGGTGTGGTGGACTGGGAGTGTGTCAGTGTTTGCAGGGGATGGGGGCTGGGAGTGTCTCAGTATTTGACGGGGGGCTGTGGACTGGGAGTGTGTCAGTATTTGACGGGGGCGGTGGACTGGGACTGTGTCAGTATTTGACGGGGGCGGTGGACTGGGAGTGTGTCACTATTTGACGGGGGAGTGGGGACTGGGAGTGTGTCAGTATTTGCAGGGGAGGGGGGACTGGGAGTGTGTCAGTATTTGACGGGGCGGGGTACTGGGAGTGTGTCAGTATTTGACGGGGGAGGGGGGACTGGGAGTGTGTCAGTATTTGACGGGGGAGGGGGGACTGGGAGTGTGTCAGTATTTGACGGCGGAGGGGGGACTGGGAATGTGTCAGTATTTAAGGGGGGAGGACTGGGAGTGTGTCAGTATTTGCAGGGGAGGGGGGACTGGGAGTGTGTCAGTATTTGCAGGGGAGGGGGGACTGGGAGTGTGTCAGTATTTGACGGGGGGGTGTGGACTGGGAGTGTGTCAGTATTTGACGGGGGGGTGTGGACTGGGAGTGTGTCAGTATTTAAGGGGGGGGTGGACTGGGAGTGTGTAAGTATTTGACGGGGAGGTGGGACTGGGAGCGTGTCAGTATTTGACGGGGAGGGGGAACTGGGAGTGTGTTAGTATTTGACGGGGGCGGGGTACTGGGAGTGTGTCAGTATTTGACGGGGGCGGGGTACTGGGAGTGTGTCAGTATTTGATGGGGGCGGGGGACTGGGAGCGTGTCAATATTTGCAGGGGACAGGGACTGGGAGCGTGTCAGTATTTGAGGGGAGGGGGAGACTGGGAGTGTGTCAGTGTTTGCAGGGGAGGGGGGAGACTGGGAGTGTGTCAGTATTTGAGTGGGGGGGTGGACTGGGAGTGTGTCAGTATTTGACGGTGGAGGGGGGAGACTGGGAGTGTGTCTTTATTTGCGAGGGGGGAGACTGGGAGTGTGTCAGTATTTGAGAGGGGGGGCTAGGAGTGTGTCAGTATTTGAGGGGGGGGTGTGGACTGGGAGTGTGTCAGTATTTGAAGGCGGGGTGGACTGGGAGTGTGTCAGTATTTGACGGGGGGAGCTGGACTGGGAGTGTGTCAGTATTTGACGGGGGCGGGGAGTGGGAGTGTGTCAGTATTTGACGGGGGAGGGGGGACTGGGAGTGTGTCAGTATTTGCAGGGGTGGGGGACTGGGAGTGTGTCAGTATTTGCAGGGGAGGGGGGACTGGGAGCGTGTCAGTATTTGACGGGGAGGGGGGACTGGGAGTGTGTCAGTATTTGACGGGGGTGTGGACTGGGAGTGTGTCAGTATTTGCAGGGGAGCGGGGAGACTGGGAGTGTGTCAGTATTTGACAGGGGGGTGTGGACTTGGAGTGTGTCAGTATTTGACGAGGGTGGGTGGACTGGGAGTGTGTCAGTATTTGACGGGGGGAGCTGGACTGGGAGTGTGTCAGTATTTGACGGGGGAGGGGGACTGGGAGTGTGTCAGTATTTGACGGGGGCTGGGGACTGGGAGTGTGTCAGTATTTGACGGGGGCGGGGGACTGGGAGCGTGTCAATATTTGCAGGGGAGGGGGACTGGGAGCATGTCAGTATTTGAGGGGAGGGGGAGACTGGGAGTGTGTCAGTATTTGAGTGGGTGGGTGGACTGGGAGTGTGTCAGTATTTGATGGGGGAGGGGGGAGACTGGGAGTGTGTCAGTATTTGCAGGGGAGCGGGGAGACTGGGAGTGTGTCAGTATTTGCAGGGGAGGGGGGAGACTGGGAGTGTGTCAGTATTTGCGAGGGGGGAGACTGGGAGTGTGTCAGTATTTGACGGGGGGGGGTGGACTGGGAATGTGTCAGTATTTAAGGCGGGGGGTTGGACTGGGATTATGTCAGTATTTGCGAGGGGGGAGACTGGGAGTGTGTCAGTATTTGAGAGGGGGTGGACTGGGAGTGTGTCAGTATTTGACGGGGGGAGCTGGACTGGGAGTCTGTCAGTATTTGCAGGGGAGGGGGGACTGGGAGTGTGTCAGTATTTGCAGGGGAGGGGGGACTGGGAGTGTGTCAGTATTTGCAGGGGAGGGGGGACTGGGAGTGTGTCAGTATTTGAGGGGGGGTGGACTGGGAGTGTGTCAGTATTTGACGGGGGGAGCTGGACTGGGAGTCTGTCAGTATTTGCAGGGGAGGGGGGACTGGGAGTGTGTCAGTATTTGCAGGGGAGGGGGGACTGGGCGTGTGTCAGTATTTGACGGGGCGGGGTACTGGGAGTGTGTCAGTATTTGACGGAGGGGTGTGGACTGGGAGTGTGTCAGTATTTAAGGCGGGGGGTGGTGGACTGGGAGTGTGTCAGTATTTGACGGGGGAGGGGGGACTGGGAGTGTGTCAGTATTTGACGGGGGAGGGGGGACTGGGAGTGTGTCAGTATTTGACGGCGGAGGGGGGACTGGGATTGTGTCACTATTTGACGGGGGAGGGGGGACTGGGATTGTGTCAGTATTTGCAGGGGAGGGGGGACTGGGAGTGTGTCAGTATTTGCAGGGGAGGGGGGACTGGGAGTGTGTCAGTATTTGAGGGGGGGGTGTGGACTGGGAGTGTGTCAGTATTTATGGGGGCGCGGGTGGACTGGGAGTGTGTCAGTATTTGACGGGGGCGGGGGAACTGGGAGTGTGTCAGTATTTGACGGGAGCGGGGGACTGGGACTATTTCAGTATTTGACGGGGGAGGGGGGACTGGGAGTGTGTCAGTATTTGACGGGAGCGGGGGACTGGGAGTATGTCAGTATTTGAGCGGGGGGGTGGACTGGGAGCGTGTCAATATTTGCAGGGGAGGGGGACTGGGAGCGTGTCAGTATTTGAGGGGAGGGGGGATTGTGAGTGTGTCAGTATTTGACGGGGAGGTGGGACTGGGAGCGTGTCAGTATTTGACGGGGAGGGGGGACTGGGAGTGTGTCAGTATTTGCGAGGGGGGAAACTGGGAGTGTGTCAGTATTTGAGGGGGGGTGTGGACTGGGAGTGTGTCAGTATTTGCAGGGGAGGGGGACTGGGAGCGTGTCAGTATTTGCAGGGGTGGGGAGACTGGGTGTGTGTCAGTATTTGACGGGGGGCGGGTGGACTGGGAATGTGTCAGTATTTGACGGGGGGGGGGGGACTGGGAGTGTGTCAGTATTTGACGGGGGAGGGGGGACTGGGAGCGTGTCAGTATTTGACGGGGGGGGGCGACTGGGAGTGTGTCAGTATTTGCAGGGGAGGGGGGAGACTGGGAGTGTGTCAGTATTTGCGAGGTGGGACTAGGAGTGTGTCAGTATTTGAGGGGGGCGGGGACTGGGAGTGTGTCAGTATTTGACGGGGGCGGGGACTGGGAGTGTGTTAGTATTTGCAGGGGAGGGGGGAGACTGGGAGTGTGTCAGTATTTGCGAGGGGGGACTAGGAGTGTGTCAGTATTTGAGGGGGTGGGACTGGGAATGTGTCAGTATTTGAGGGGGGGGGTGGACTGGGAGTGTGTCAGTATTTGCAGGGGAGTGGGGAGACTGGGAGTGTGTCAGTATTTGACGGGGGGGTGTGGAGTTGGAGTGTGTCAGTATTTGACGGGGGGGGGGTGGACTGGGAGCGTGTCAGTATTTGACGGGGGAGGGGGGACTGGGAGTGTGTCAGTATTTGCAGGGGAGGGGGGACTGGGAGCGTGTCAGTATTTGACGGGGAGGGGGGACTGGGAGTGTGTCCGTATTTGACGGGGGACTGTGAGTGTGTCAGTATTTGAGGGGGGGGGGTTGGACTGGGAGTGTGTCTGTATTTGCAGGGGAGGGGGGAGACTGGGAGTGTGTCAGTATTTGAGGGAGGGTGGACTGGGAGTGTGTCAGTATTTGCAGGGGTGGGGGAGACTGGGAGTGTGTCAGTATTTGACGGGGAGGGGTGACTGGGAGTGTGTCAGTATTTGCGAGGGGGGAGACTGGGAGTGTGTCAGTATTTGAGGCGGGGGTGGACTGGGAGTGTGTCAGTATTTGAGGGGGGTGGACTGGGAGTGTGTCAGTATTTGTGAGGGGGGAGACTGGGAGTGTGTCAGTATTTGAGGGGGGGGTGGACTGGGAGTATGTCAGTATTTGCGAGGGGGGAGACTGGGAGTGTGTCAGTATTTGAGGGGGGGTGGACTGGGAGTGTATCAGTGTTTGAGGTGGGGGGGGCGTGGACTGGGAATGTGTCAGTATTTGAGGGGTGGGGTGGACTGGGAGTGTGTCAGTATTTGCGAGGGGGGAGACTGGGAGTGTGTCAGTATTTGCGAGGGGGGAGACTGGGAGTGTGTCAGTATTTGCGAGGGGGGAGACTGGGAGTGTGTCAGTTTTTGAGGGGGGGGGGTGGTGGACTGGGAGTGTGTCAGTATTTGAGAGGTGGTGGACTGGGAGTGTGTCAGTATTTGCAGGGGAGGGGGGACTGGCAGTGTATCAGTATTTGACGGTGGGGTGTGGTGGACTGGGAGTGTGTCAGTGTTTGCAGGGGATGGGGGCTGGGAGTGTCTCAGTATTTGACGGGGGGCTGTGGACTGGGAGTGTGTCAGTATTTGACGGGGGCGGTGGACTGGGACTGTGTCAGTATTTGACGGGGGCGGTGGACTGGGAGTGTGTCACTATTTGACGGGGGAGGGGGGACTGGGAGTGTGTCAGTATTTGACGGGAGCGGGGGACTGGGAGTATGTCAGTATTTGAGGGGGGGGGTGGACTGGGAGCGTGTCAATATTTGCAGGGGAGGGGGACTGGGAGCGTGTCAGTATTTGAGGGGAGGGGGGACTGGGAGTGTGTAAGTATTTGACGGGGAGGTGGGACTGGGAGCGTGTCAGTATTTGACGGGGAGGGGGAACTGGGAGTGTGTTAGTATTTGACGGGGGCGGGGTACTGGGAGTGTGTCAGGATTTGACGGGGGCGGGGTACTGGGAGTGTGTCAGTATTTGATGGGGGCGGGGGACTGGGAGCGTGTCAATATTTGCAGGGGACAGGGACTGGGAGCGTGTCAGTATTTGAGGGGAGGGGGAGACTGGGAGTGTGTCAGTGTTTGCAGGGGAGGGGGGAGACTGGGAGTGTGTCAGTATTTGAGTGGGGGGGTGGACTGGGAGTGTGTCAGTATTTGACGGTGGAGGGGGGAGACTGGGAGTGTGTCTTTATTTGCGAGGGGGGAGACTGGGAGTGTGTCAGTATTTGAGAGGGGGGGCTAGGAGTGTGTCAGTATTTGAGGGGGGGGTGTGGACTGGGAGTGTGTCAGTATTTGAAGGCGGGGTGGACTGGGAGTGTGTCAGTATTTGACGGGGGGAGCTGGACTGGGAGTGTGTCAGTATTTGACGGGGGCGGGGAGTGGGAGTGTGTCAGTATTTGACGGGGGAGGGGGGACTGGGAGTGTGTCAGTATTTGCAGGGGTGGGGGACTGGGAGTGTGTCAGTATTTGCAGGGGAGGGGGGACTGGGAGCGTGTCAGTATTTGACGGGGAGGGGGGACTGGGAGTGTGTCAGTATTTGACGGGGGTGTGGACTGGGAGTGTGTCAGTATTTGCAGGGGAGCGGGGAGACTGGGAGTGTGTCAGTATTTGACAGGGGGGTGTGGACTTGGAGTGTGTCAGTATTTGACGAGGGTGGGTGGACTGGGAGTGTGTCAGTATTTGACGGGGGGAGCTGGACTGGGAGTGTGTCAGTATTTGACGGGGGAGGGGGACTGGGAGTGTGTCAGTATTTGACGGGGGCTGGGGACTGGGAGTGTGTCAGTATTTGACGGGGGCGGGGGACTGGGAGCGTGTCAATATTTGCAGGGGAGGGGGACTGGGAGCATGTCAGTATTTGAGGGGAGGGGGAGACTGGGAGTGTGTCAGTATTTGAGTGGGTGGGTGGACTGGGAGTGTGTCAGTATTTGATGGGGGAGGGGGGAGACTGGGAGTGTGTCAGTATTTGCAGGGGAGCGGGGAGACTGGGAGTGTGTCAGTATTTGCAGGGGAGCGGGGAGACTGGGAGTGTGTCAGTATTTGCGAGGGGGGAGACTGGGAGTGTGTCAGTATTTGACGGGGGGGGGGGGTGGACTGGGAATGTGTCAGTATTTAAGGCGGGGGGTTGGACTGGGATTATGTCAGTATTTGCGAGGGGGGAGACTGGGAGTGTGTCAGTATTTGAGAGGGGGTGGACTGGGAGTGTGTCAGTATTTGACGGGGGGAGCTGGACTGGGAGTCTGTCAGTATTTGCAGGGGAGGGGGGACTGGGAGTGTGTCAGTATTTGCAGGGGAGGGGGGACTGGGAGTGTGTCAGTATTTGCAGGGGAGGGGGGACTGGGAGTGTGTCAGTATTTGAGGGGGGGTGGACTGGGAGTGTGTCAGTATGTGACGGGGGGAGCTGGACTGGGAGTCTGTCAGTATTTGCAGGGGAGGGGGGACTGGGAGTGTGTCAGTATTTGCAGGGGAGGGGGGACTGGGCGTGTGTCAGTATTTGACGGGGCGGGGTACTGGGAGTGTGTCAGTATTTGACGGAGGGGTGTGGACTGGGAGTGTGTCAGTATTTAAGGCGGGGGGTGGTGGACTGGGAGTGTGTCAGTATTTGACGGGAGAGGGGGGACTGGGAGTGTGTCAGTATTTGACGGGGGAGGGGGGACTGGGAGTGTGTCAGTATTTGACGGCGGAGGGGGGACTGGGATTGTGTCACTATTTGACGGGGGAGGGGGGACTGGGATTGTGTCAGTATTTGCAGGGGAGGGGGGACTGGGAGTGTGTCAGTATTTGCAGGGGAGGGGGGACTGGGAGTGTGTCAGTATTTGAGGGGGGGGTGTGGACTGGGAGTGTGTCAGTATTTAAGGGGGCGGGGGTGGACTGGGAGTGTGTCAGTATTTGACGGGGGCGGGGGAACTGGGAGTGTGTCAGTATTTGACGGGAGCGGGGGACTGGGACTATTTCAGTATTTGACGGGGGAGGGGGGACTGGGAGTGTGTCAGTATTTGAGGGGAGGGGGGATTGTGAGTGTGTCAGTATTTGACGGGGAGGTGGGACTGGGAGCGTGTCAGTATTTGACGGGGAGGGGGGACTGGGAGTGTGTCAGTATTTGCGAGGGGGGAAACTGTGAGTGTGTCAGTATTTGAGAGGGGGGCTAGGAGTGTGTCAGTATTTGAGGCGGGTGGGTGGACTGGGAGTGTGTCAGTATTTGCGAGGGGGGAGACTGGGAGTGTGTTAGTATTTAAGGCGGTGGGGTGGACTGGGAGTGTGTCAGTATTTGCGAGGGGGGAGACTGGGAGTGTGTCAGTATTTGAGAGGGGGGGCTAGGAGTGTGTCAGTATTTGAGAGGGGGGTGGACTGGGAGTATGTCAGTATTTGCGAGGGGGGAGACTGGGAGTGTGTCAGTATTTAAGGCGGTGGGGTGGACTGGGAGTGTTTCAGTATTTGCGAGGGGGGAGACTGGGAGTGTGTCAGTATTTGAGAGGGGGGGCTAGGAGTGTGTCAGTATTTGAGGGGGGGGTGGACTGGGAGTATGTCAGTATTTGCGAGGGGGGAGACTGGGAGTGTGTCAGTATTTGAGAGGGGGGGCTAGGAGTGTGTCAGTATTGAGGGGGGGCGGTGGACTGGGAGTGTGTCAGTATTTGAAGGCGGGGTGGACTGGGAGTGTGTCAGTATTTGACGGGGGGAGCTGGACTGGGAGTGTGTCAGTATTTGACGGGGGCGGGGAGTGGGAGTGTGTCAGTATTTGACGGGGGAGGGGGGACTGGGAGTGTGTCAGTATTTGACGGGGGCGGGGAGTGGGAGTGTGTCAGTATTTGACGGGGGGAGCTGGACTGGGAGTGTGTCAGTATTTGACGGGGGCGGGGAGTGGGAGTGTGTCAGTATTTGACGGGGGAGGGGGGACTGGGAGTGTGTCAGTATTTGCAGGGGTGGGGGACTGGGAGTGTGTCAGTATTTACAGGGGAGGGGGGACTGGGAGCGTGTCAGTATTTGACGGGGAGGGGGGACTGGGAGTGTGTCAGTATTTGACGGGGGGTGGACTGGGAGTGTGTCAGTATTTGCAGGGGAGGGGGGAGACTGGGAGTGTGTCAGTATTTGACAGGGGGGTGTGGACTTGGAGTGTGTCAGTATTTGACGAGGGTGGGTGGACTGGGAGTGTGTCAGTATTTGACGGGGGAGCTGGACTGGGAGTGTGTCAGTATTTGACGGGGGCGGGGAGTGGGAGTGTGTCAGTATTTGATGGGGGAGGGGGGACTGGGAGTGTGTCAGTATTTGCGAGGGGGGCGACTGGGAGTGTGTCAGTATTTGAGGGGGGGTGGACTGGGAGTGTGTCAGTATTTGCGAGGGGGGCGACTGGGAGTGTGTCAGTATTTGAGGGAGGGTGGACTGGGAGTATGGCAGTATTTGCAGGGGAGGGGGGAGACTGGGAGTGTGTCAGTATTTGACGGGGAGGGGTGACTGGGAGTGTGTCAGTATTTGCGAGGGGGGAGACTGGGAGTGTGTCAGTATTTGAGGCGGGGGTGGACTGGGAGTGTGTCAGTATTTGAGGGGGGTGGACTGGGAGTGTGTCAGTATTTGTGAGGGGGGAGACTGGGAGTGTGTCAGTATTTGAGGGGGGGGTGGACTGGGAGTATGTCAGTATTTGCAGGGGAGAGGGGAGACTGGGAGTGTGTCAGTATTTGACGGGGAGGGGTGATTGGGAGTGTGTCAGTATTTGCGAGGGGGGAGACTGGGAGTGTGTCAGTATTTGAGGGGGGGTGGACTGGGAGTGTATCAGTGTTTGAGGTGGGGGGGCGTGGACTGGGAATGTGTCAGTATTTGAGGGGTGAGGTGGACTGGGAGTGTGTCAGTATTTGCGAGGGGGGAGACTGGGAGTGTGTCAGTATTTGCGAGGGAGGAGACTGGGAGTGTGTCAGTATTTGCGAGGGGGGAGAATGGGAGTGTGTCAGTATTTGAGGGGGGGTGGACTGGGAGTATGGCAGTATTTGCAGGGGAGGGGGGAGACTGGGAGTGTGTCAGTATTTGACGGGGAGGGGTGATTGGGAGTGTGTCAGTATTTGACGAGGAGGGGGGACTGGGAGTGTGTCAGTATTTGACGGGGAGGTGGGACTGGGAGCGTGTCAGTATTTGACGGGGAGCGGGAACTGGGAGTGTGTCAGTATTTGACGGGAGCGGGGGACTGGGAGTATGTCAGTATTTGACGGGGGAGGGGGGACTGGGAGTGTGTCAGTATTTGCGAGGGGGGACTAGGAGTGTGTCAGTATTTGACGGGGAGGGGGGACTGGGAGTGTGTCTGTATTTGCGACTGGGGAGACTGGGAGTGTGTCAGTATTTGAGATTGGGGGCTAGGAGTGTGTCAGTATTTGAGGGGGGGGTGTGGACTGGGAGTGTGTCAGTATTTGAAGGCGGGGTGGACTGGGAGTGTGTCAGTATTTGACGGGGGCGGGGAGTGGGAGTGTGTCAGTATTTGCAGGGGAGGGCGGACTGGGAGCGTGTCAGTATTTGACGGGGAGGGGGGACTGGGAGTGTGTCAGTATTTGACGGGGGGGGGTGGACTGGGAGTGTGTCAGTATTTGCAGGGGAGCGGGGAGACTGGGAGTGTGTCAGTATTTGACAGGGGGGTGTGGACTTGGAGTGTGTCAGTATTTGACAGGGGGGTGTGGACTTGGAGTGTGTCAGTATTTGACGGGGGGAGCTGGACTGGGAGTGTGTCAGTATTTGACGGGGGCGGGGAGTGGGAGTGTGTCAGTATTTGACGGGGGAGGGGGGACTGGGAGTGTGTCAGTATTTGCAGGGGTGGGGGACTGGGAGTGTGTCAGTATTTGCAGGGGAGGGCGGACTGGGAGTGTGTCAATATTTGACGGGGGCGGGGAACTGGGAGTGTGTCAGTATTTGTCGGGGGCGGGGGACTGGGAGCGTGTCAGTATTTGCAGGCGAGGGGGGACTGGGTGTGTGTCAGTATTTGACGGGGGAGGGGGACTGGGTGTGTGTCAGTGTTTGCAGGGGAGGGGGGAGACTGGGAGTGTGTCAGTATTTGAGTGGGGGGGTGGACTGGGAGTGTGTCAGTATTTGACGGGGGAGGGGGACTGGGAGTGTGTCAGTATTTGACGGGGGAGGGGGACTGGGAGTGTGTCAGTATTTGACGGGGGCTGGGGACTGGGAGTGTGTCAGTATTTGACGGGGGCTGGGGACTGGGAGTGTGTCAGTATTTGATGGGGGCGGGGGACTGGGAGCGTGTCAATATTTGCAGGGGAGGGGGACTGGGAGCGTGTCAGTATTTGAGGGGAGGGGGAGACTGGGAGTGTGTCAGTGTTTGCAGGGGAGGGGGGAGACTGGGAGTGTGTCAGTATTTGAGTGGGGGGGTGGACTGGGAATGTGTCAGTATTTGACGGGGGAGGGTGGAGACTGGGAGTGTGTCAGTATTTGCAGGGGAGGGGGGAGACTGGGAGTGTGTCAGTATTTGCGAGGGGGGAGACTGGGAGTGTGTCAGTATTTGACGGGGGGGGGGTGGACTGGGAATGTGTCACTATTTAAGGCGGGGGAGTGGACTGGGATTATGTCAGTATTTGCGAGGGGGGAGACTGGGAGTGTGTCAGTATTTGAGAGGAGGGGCTAGGAGTGTGTCAGTATTTGAGGGGGGGTGGACTGGGAGTGTGTCAGTATTTGACGGGGGGAGCTGGACTGGGAGTCTGTCAGTATTTGCAGGGGAAGGGGGACTGGGAGTGTGTCAGTATTTGCAGGGGAGGGGGGAGTGGGAGTGTGTCGGTATTTGACGGGGCGGGGTACTGGGAGTGTGTCAGTATTTGACGGGGGAGGGGGGACTGGGAGTGTGTCAGTATTTGACGGGGGAGGGGGGACTGGGTGTGTGTCAGTATTTGACGGGGCGGGGTACTGGGAGTGTGTCAGTATTTGACGGGGCGGGGTACAGGGAGTGTGTCAGTATTTGACGGAGGGGTGTGGACTGGGAGTGTGTCAGTATTTAAGGGGGGGGGGTGGTGGACTGGGAGTGTGTCAGTATTTGACGGGGGAGGGGGGACTGGGAGTGTGTCAGTATTTGACGGGGGAGGGGGGACTGGGAGTGTGTCAGTATTTGACGGCGGAGGGGGGACTGGGAGTGTGTCACTATTTGACGGGGGAGGGGGGACTGGGAGTGTGTCAGTATTTGCAGGGGAGGGGGGACTGGGAGTGTGTCAGTATTTGCAGGGGAGGGGGGACTGGGAGTGTGTCAGTATTTGAGGGGGGGTGTGGACTGGGAGTGTGTCAGTATTTAAGGGGGCGGGGGTGGACTGGGAGTGTGTCAGTATTTGACGGGGGCGCGGGAACTGGGAGTGTGTCAGTATTTGACGGGAGCGGGGGACTGGGAGTATGTCAGTATTTGACGGGGGAGTGGGGACTGGGAGTGTGTACAGTATATTTGACGGGAGCGGGGGACTGGGAGTATGTCAGTATTTGAGGGGGGGGGGTGGACTGGGAGCGTGTCAATATTTGCAGGGGAGGGGGACTGGGAGCGTGTCAGTATTTGAGGGGAGGGGGGACTGGGAGTGTGTCAGTATTTGACGGGGAGGTGGGACTGGGAGCGTGTCAGTATTTGAGGGGAGGGGGGACTGGGAGTGTGTCAGTATTTGACGGGGAGGTGGGACTGGGAGCGTGTCAGTATTTGACGGGGAGGGGGGACTGGGAGTGTGTCAGTTTTTGCGAGGGGGGAGACTGGGAGTGTGTC